>NC_056730.1:707708562-707916062 GCF_019279795.1 Protopterus annectens | reverse complement strand
TCCCTAAATACCTCAGTTAAACAGCAATGGTATATACTTTGAAAGTAAGAAACGTATTATTTTTAACAAATATGAATAATGACATAAACACAAAAATGTGTAACACACACACACACACACACACACACACACACACATACATACACACACACACACACTTGCGCGTGCACTACTCCACACACCCATTCACTGCATGATTATTCAGGTGCCTTTCATTTGTTTGAAGGTCAGATGGTTGATTTCCACTTGATTCTGCATTTAACCGAAATTATGTGGTCAATGTACATAGAATTCAGAGAAAATGGATCATCTGTGTGTGTTTGAATGTGTATGAATATGTACATATGTGTGAGTCTGTACATGTGTGTGTGTGTGTGTGTGTGTGTGTGTGTGTGTGTGTGTGTGTATGTGTGTGTACATGTGTGTGTGTCAGTGTATGGGATTTGGGTTCCTGGTGCATTGTTGGCTGTTAGTGTGAGATCACTAGCAGTGGGTTAAGGAATTGTTCTTTATTCCCTCCTGTTGTACAATATTGGAGTTATTATATTTAATTAGTAGTGAGTACAGGGGGCTTTCTTTTTTTTTTTTTTAATTTGCTTTCATCATTGCAGTTGAATCTATATAGTGCGTTCAATATACTGAAACGTCAAATTAGTGATATTCAAAGTTTCACTATACACTAGATTATTCACTATTTCTTTGCTTTAGGCATTCAGCCTTGCATCATTATGTCCCCAGCCCTTCATGACAATTGCATTTCTAGGTTAATCCAAATTGGCTCCCAGTAATCACAAGATCAACAATTTCTCATATATAATAATATTCATTTGTATTGCAAGACTGTATTGTATGGTTTATCTTACAGTGAGGTCTCATATTAATTTGCATTGTAAGGCTTTATCTTATATTGAGGTCTCATGACAATTTCTCATGCATGAAAAGATCTATTTGCATTGTAAGACTTTATCTTACAATGACGTCTCATAACAATTTCTCATGCCTGAGAAGGTCCATTTGCATTGTAAGACTGTAACTGTTAACTTATGTTTGCAATATATTTTTTCCTATTCTTTTTCTTTTTTTTTTATTTTCATCAATAAACTCTATTACATCAGCAATTTCTGCTTCCTAGTCACTGCTTTATTACCTGCTGTCATTAGTAAGAGAACTAATGACTGTTGGTGTTGATCAGACCTAATAACTTGTCCTATTTCATTAACATTAATGATTTAGTAAGTCTTATCACACTATCAAGCTTTTCCCCCAGTAATTGTTACAGCATCTATTTGTATGTATATAGCCTCTGGCATGGTCAAAAATACTCACACCAGGTGTAAAGCAGCAAGCAAAATTGTAGTCCAAATTCAAACACAATGCAGCAAACAACAGTGATGCAGCAAACAGAGATAAATCCAACTTTGAACACCAAGTTTAATCCAAATTCAAAACGTCAGCGCTTTCGTCCCTTAAAACATTAATACAGGAACTTCATCAGACAAAGTACTTTACATTCAACTTCCTTTTAAAAGGTAACATTTGTGATCTCACTTCCTCTCCTCCATTCATCTACAAAAAAGTTTTTAAAGGACCACTTTTTTTTTTTAAATGCAATTGCAACAAAGTAAGAAACTACATGCATAAAACCACATAAATAATGTCATGCTATACAAATATAACAGAATAAAAAGCTACATTTATAAAATCACATAAATATTACTGTAGTTTGTCATGTAATATAAACATAAAAAACAGTTGTTTTAAAATCCTAAAATGCAAAAAGAATATTTAAGCCATCAAACTCTAGCCTACTGAATGTGTTGATAAATAATTTAGGTATTAAATACTGGACATTTAATATTTAGCAGTATCAAATCTTATCTTTTGAAAGCTTTAAGTTTTAATAAACTGGAAATTGACTGGCTGTCATTCAAGCCTGGCCAATGAATACAGTCTAGTCAGATTTGCCAACTTAATTCTGCTTTCTCCAGTAAATAAGGCCATGCTCCACCTCTAACTGAAGGAGATATTGATTCTAATATAACAAACTTGAATTTATGTTCATTATATTGCCCTATATGTTTAGCAAGTGCATTAAGTGGGCATTGGTCCCTGATATTCCTAAGGTGTTCACTTATTCTGTTTTTGAGCCTGAGCTCCGCTTGTCCAATGTAAAAGCACGAACATAGTTCACAAAGGGCACAATAGACACTCTTTCAGTGGTACAAGAAAATCTGTTCCAGATTTTTATTTTTATTCCGTTGATGTTTACTTCTTTAACCTCTAAACTATAGGAACTAAATTTACAGGACCCACATTTGTACATGTACCCTGTATGTTGTGCCTCTTTTTGACATTCAAATAGGGTTTTGATGTTATGTCCTTTCCTGAACACACATGTAGGTGTATCACCTAGAATTGCTTTTATATCCCTTTCACATACTAAGAGTTTCCAAATTTTCACTAGTATGTCCTTAATAAAGTATGCATCAGTGGAAAAACTGGTTAGAAAACATGATTTAAACTCATTTCCTTTTTCAATTGTTTCAACATACAATTGACTAGAGTGGTAGACTATAGACTCAGATCTAACACTAATACTACTTGTATTAACTTCAAAATTTGTGTCTGCATTGCATTCAGAATTTAACAAGGGTACAAAGTGTCCACTTGCTCTTTTTTCTTTTACTTCATTCATGATGTTTTCCACTAAATCAGATAGATAACTTATTTTCAAAAACATTTCCTTCATATTACTACATTCCTTTAAAAAGCATTAATCTAATGACACCATACGAGCTGCACTTACAAATTGTCCCTTAAGGACTCCTCGTTTCTGATGGAATGGAAGGCAGCTTGTGTAGTGTAAAAAGTTGTTAGAATATGTATCTTTACGATATATTTCAGCCATAAATCTATTATGCTCTAAGTCTTTTTTAAGTAAAATGTCAAAGTAAACAATTTCCTTATCATTCACAGAATGCGTGAATTTGAAAAATATGTAGAATTATTTATATAATCTAAGAATGGATCTATTTGTTCTCTTGGGCCATTCCAAAGGATGGATATGTCATCAGGAAATGGGTATACATGTGGCAATGTTGGAAAAAATAGACTCAAATAAGAATTTCTTTTCCCACTCCAAAATTACCACATTTGTGTACATGCCTCCACATGCCACACCCATTGCTACTCCCTCTATCTGGATGTAATACTCATTGTCGAATATAATATAGTTGTTTCTTAAAACTATGTCTAAAAGTTGTTCCAGCATATCAGTTTTATCTTGTCTGACTCCCTTTGACACCAGATAGTCACAGAACCAATTTATTTCTAAGTCGTGAGTGATGACATAATAAAGGTCCCTTACATCAATTGTTATGACTATGCAAGCATTATTAAACTCAATTGTATTGATTTTCTTTAAGAAATCGCATGAGTCGACGCATAATGAAGGTTCAGATTTTAACAAATACTTTAGCTGAAGATGTAAGAATTTTGCAAGTGAATGTGTTATAGAACCTCTAGCATCGACAATAGGGTGGAAAGGGGGTTGGTGTATGTCCTTATATATCTTTGGAACCCCAAAAATAGTAGGTGTGATTGGAAAGTCAGGGGTTAAAAATCTATGTTCCTCTAAAGTGTTGAGCCCATCAATGAAGAGGTCTTCGAGAAAGACACGGACTTTCCTGTATGCTCCATTTAGTTCGTTCAGTGAACTGTGTGCATATGTCTTACTACTCACGATTTCTTTCTTCTTTTTGTCATCTGTTTTCCACATAAGGACAACACCACCCTCTTTATCAGGTTTCATGACCCTCAGATTAGTGTTTGTTGACAAAAAATTAAGTTCCATTTCTTCCTCAACACTTGTTATTTTTAGTTCTTTGCTTATACATATTCCCACAGTGAGTCCTGATGTCCAACTCACATAACCTTTCAAAAATGTCCAAAGAGGGATGAGTGGGGGGTATAAGTACTAGAGGTGTAAAAGATGCATAACATTCTCTACCCCTTGAAACATCAGATTCAAATTTAATTTTCTGATGTACTCTTTTAAGTCCATGAGTGTATTCACCATACTGGCTGGTTTATTAGGAGTAAATGTGAAGCCATTTGCCAAAAGGTTACAAACATGAACATTTAAATCAAGCATAGTGAAATTATACACCCTAAAATCACATACAGTGTTAAAATGAATGGAAACAGCTGGTAACAAAACTGTCTCAGATGTGCACCCCCTGACAGTCTCTGTCGTATCTTGAAGTGGAATGTCAGTATTTAATACCGCCCCTGTTTCACCTTCCAGGGGCCCTTGTATTGTCCTCTTTTCCCCCTGCTCCCCCTTTGTTGGAACTTCTGTTCTTGTTGTTTCCCATAAGTGTTCATATGATGGGGTTGTTGGTTTTTGATTCACTCTGACCGTCTCAGGGAAGAATATTCCTCTTCGTCTAAAAAAGAGTCATCCAAGTTGTTTCCTGCTCCCTGATTCTCAGAGTAATCTAGTTCATTACTAGATAAAGGTCTCCCATTCAAAGTCCACTCTTGAGAACGGGAGTGGGTGGGGGGGTAAGCACTATTGTTGTTGTATTTGTTTTCATCTCTAGCAATTTTTTTGTATTTTCTAGTTTTTATGGTGTCCATTTGCTCTTCTGTAGATCGAAAAATACGAGTGTATTCAAAGTTATTAGTAGCAAAAAGGTGGTTTTGAATGATTTTGTTATCTAATAGTTTTACATCTTCCCCCAGTGATTCAATTTGTGTATCATTGTTTTTAATTACCATGTCCATATACTCAAATCCATAACGGTCAAATAACTGGAGAAGTTCTCTATGAAACTGGGAATTTGTTATAAGAACTGTTGGGTAGCACCACTTTCACAAACCCTTAGGAACAATTCTCCTTTTAATGCATTTCTTCAATAATGGTTGTCCATTTGTAACTTTTTAATTTTAAGCAAAATGCGCTCTGGTTGATTCAGTCAATTATTGAATGAGTGGTCAGTGTTCACCTCTCTCACTCTGCTGGTAAACGGACAACTATTGACAAGCCAGCTTGATAAAATGGAGTTGGAATCATTTACAGTACTGTTTACATTGTCTGTATTAGATTCACATTTTGGTAAAAACTCTGTACCCATGAACTACCACATAGGCGGTAGTCTACTTAACACTGAAAGTTTGATAAGAGACCTTGGGACACAGGTGGACAGTAGTCTCTCCTTTGATAATCACATCTCCACAGTAGTCAGCAAATCCTTCTACGTGGCACACCTCATCACAAAAGGTTTCTCATCCAGGAAAAAAAGAGGTCATTGTTCCCCTCTACTCATCACTCATTAGACCCATTATAGAGTACAACGCCCCTTTTGGTATGTACCTCACAAGACATCTACAACAACTGGAAAGGCCACAGAAATACCTCACAAAGAGGATTACCGGCCTCAAACAGAGCAACTACGCAGACAGTCTCAAAAAACTCCAGCTTTACTCTGCCGCATATCGCCTACTCAGAGGCGTTCTCTGCCTAACATACAAAGCTATGTCAAACTCAGAGCTGTTGGACATGCTCCACGTAAAAAAATCCCAATCCCTCCGAGCTACACACTCTAGAGACCTAAACCTTGTCACCACATAAACAGAACATGCTGGAGGGATAGATTCCTGTCCCAGAGACTTCCCATACTCTAGAACAAACTACCTATCTATATGAAACAAAGCTCCTCAAGCTCCTCATTAACACTCTTAAAGAAAAATCTTGATGATTGGATGGGAGATAGGAAATTCACCCCAGGGATCACTTCTGTGGCTCTGCTTGGCAGGGGCACAGGAAAATAATTTTCTTGGGTGGCAAAAGCCAGGGTACTGTTTGGCTAGGCATATATAGGCCCTAGGCCCAATAGCCTAGTACCTACCTATGAACCTATGAACCTATGAACATGTAGCATTGTTACTGACCTGTGATTCTGAGTGTACTGCAGGTCTCTGAACCACAGTTTGGTTCCCATTAGTATTACTCACCCCAGGCAATGGAAATGTGATGCAGGAAGAGAAGAAGTGTCCAGTGTAGCATGGATGGTTAGTTGTGATAATTGTGACAACGGAAACTGTTTTTTATGTTTAGATTACATGACAAACTACAGTAATATTTATGTGATTTTATAATTGTAGCTTTTTTGTGTTGTATTTGTATAGCATGACATTATTTATGTGATTTTATGCATGTATACATACACACACAGATATATAAATACAATATATATATATATATATATATATATATATATATATATATATATATATATATATATATATATATTTTTATGTTTGCATGTAATTTATGTCCACCCCTTTTCTTTTGGTTCTATTAATCTTACATCTTATATCTTGAGAAAGCACCACATCTCTGGTGCAGAAAATAAACAGATAAATCTTGCTAGGATTTTATTGGCTATACCAATGTACCACCTACAAAAAATATGTTTTACCTCATGGACTACTGCTTTGAATCCTCTTAGGGTGGATGTCTATATTACTGTAGCTATTGATTCCAAATATAAAGCAAATAAGGCAGGTGGCAATGGCCCCTGTTATGTCCTCAAGGAAAGTGAACTTCCTCATACATATTTATACAAGCTATGGAACTTAAATTGTCACAGCTAATTATATAAATTCTTTTGTAAACCTATAAGCTAACAATCCTTTGCTGGTTAATACCATTCAGCTCTATCAAATGTCTTTGTTGTATCTGTGCTTACTATTACTGATTCATCCTCATTCTTTTTTTCCAACACTATGTTGAATAATGCTTTATTAGCATAGTAACAGCATTACAAACATTCTAATAGCTGTTTAAACATAGAATAATTACATACCATTTAAATTCCATCTTGTTTAGATAAAAGGGTAAACATGCCATGTTCAGTACTATTTAAGCAACATAAATCTGCAGTACGTACACTCATTAATGTGATCTGACCTTGTAAAGGTAAACATAACCTCACTAACTTTAATGAATTATTAATATAATCCTTCATTTTCAACACATGCTGATTCTCCATAAAGTCTTTCTATTTTCTTCAGTTTTTAATAATTTTCTGTTTCTGTTTGCTAAATTGGGTATTTAACTCCAAATTGTATACTTTATTATTTAAGTCTGGAGCAACATTTTTGCCCAGGTACGTTTTTTTTGTCAAAGGGCTCGTAGCTGGAGATGAAAAGGTTGCAATCCAGGACATTCCAAGATCATGTGGCACCAGATTCCCACATTAGTGTCCTCACACCTTCAGCAAAAAAGATCTTCTCTTGCAGACACATTTAATAACCTTTCAGGTATATAAAAAAATGTATAAAGGCATTACCATCAAAGGAAGTGAAATATCCTAGAAATGGATATGCATCTATAATGAACTGCAATTTCGGCCCATGCCTAGTTTTCTATAACCAGGATTAATTAACTTTTCTAGCGTTAATGAACTTTATCAAACTTCTGCTAAAATGATAAAAGCAGGCAAATATATATTTATATCTATATTTATATATAGCTATACATATATATATATATATATATATATATATATATATATATATATATATATGTAGGTTTACTATTGAAATTTCTTAGTGCAGGGGATCGAACAGCATGTGGTAGAAAGTACAGTTTCAAAGAGGCACAATGCAGAACCAGACTACTACGAATTCATAATAACGAATGTGAAGTGTGATTCTGTAGTCTGAGTTCAGTATTGTGATTGGAGATCACGGTACTGTGAGGAACAGGGGATTTACCCTTTTCCTCACTGTAGTACGATCTCAGGGTTGGTATATATAATTTGCGGGGTGGGTGTGGGGGGTGTAGGGGGGCTTGACCCCCAGCAAAACAGTAAAAAACTTGTGCCATTGACATGAAAGTCTAACAGCAAGTTACGCTGAATAGCCTGGGTGACTGATGTCACCTAAAGCTATTTCAAATAATATTGATTGTGGACATTGGAGAACTGGTGTTCGACTTAGTGAAGGAAACAAGATTTCATTTCTGACATTATTTTTCGCTGAGAAAGACAAAGAAATTGCATTCTTCGCTTCAGCAGTAAACCTGCACACACACACACACACACAAACACATCTATATATATATATATATATATATATATATATATATATATATATATGGGTCTACTTTGATTTATCGAAATTACACTTACCTGAATCTGTATTTGCTGAGACGACTTCACCAGACACTTTAAAAACTGAAACCACAAATCACAGGAATTATTCATCAGGAAACAAATCACTTGGCCACCAGGGAAGCCTTGCAGTGTAGTGCAATCTTGGAGATGGTATATTTAATGGGGGGGGGGTTGAAGCCCCCCACGTGGGTGGGTTTAATTTGTGTCTAGTTTATTATTTTGGCCTAGTGGGGCCAAGCGGTTTGTTTCCCAGTGAAAAATTCTGATTATATGTGGTTTCGTTTTTTAAAGTGTTCGGTGAAGTCATCTCGGCAAATACAGAGTAAGTGTTATTTCAGTATAGCAAAGTAGACCCATATATATGTGTGTGTGTGTGTGTGTGTGTGTGTGTGTGTGTGTGTGTGTGTGTGTGTGTGTGTGTGTGTGTGTGTGTGTGTGTGTGTGTGTGTGTGTATATATATATATATATATATATATATATATATATATATATATATATATATATATATATATATATATATATATACACACACACATAAATATATATTCACAAATGTAAAACCTTTATTTTCCCCTAGTTATTCCAGCCATGGTTTTCTATAGTCAAGCAGCAATTAGAGGTTGTCACTGTTCTGACTGTAAAACTAGTTTCATAGCTGCAAAACTAGTTTCATGGGCTTTCCTAAGGACTGCAATTTGTAATATTTTAAAATATCAGTATCTGGTACTTTCCAGGTTTTCTTAAAAGCATACTAACTCACAAAAATCTTGTTTCTACACAGGTCTTCCCAAAAACACCAGCAAAAATACTTATCCAGCCATAGTTTTAAGTATTTATCTCCCAAATATCTTCATTCTCCTGTTGTACTTTCATTAATAACCCCATTTCAGTATATTATCAAATATATGTTAATTTCCTACAAATCCACATTTATCTTTGTCAATTAACTCTGCCACATATTTAGCTAACCACACAGATATAATGGGCATAGATAACTTATAATTATGAAAAAAAAATATATGTACATATATATATGTGTGTGTATATGTATATATATATATATATATATATATATATATATATATATATATATATGTTTGTTTGTTTGTCTTTCGGCTTTTTCCTGGTAAGGGGTCGCCACAGTGGAACTCTGGACCGCTAATGATTGGCAGTAGATTTTTATGAAACACCGAGGTGCCAGCTTGATGCCCAACCTTCAACGAAGGCACGCCCATTTAACGCATGTCTTTCGAACGCTACCCAACCGCGGGGAGGACATGCAGACTCCACACAGAAGGCACTCCCAAGCCAAGCCGAGAATCAAACAGGAGAACCTTTTGCTGTGAGGTAACAATGCTACCGCTCTACCACCGCGGAATACTTATATATGTATATATATATATATATATATATATATATATATATATATATATACACATATATATATATATGTATATATATATATATATATATATATATATATATATATACACACACAAGACGGGAATGTCGTTGTTTGAAACTGCATTTTAATGAATCTTTATTTCCCAAATCTGTGGTAGGTGTGGTGCAGTGTTTATTTTATTGTTTGTTGTCTCTTTAAGGGGAATGTGTTCTCAGATTTCCGCATGGCAGCTGATGTTTGGTTATGTACTGAGATTCAGGTAGTTGTTTAGTTTTGCAAGATTTTGGGTACACATGTGTTAGGTTTTATTTTTTGTGGGGAGTTGTATGTTTAGTTTGGGGTAAGCAGGTGGGAGAGTGTGTATGTTCGTGCTGAAAGTGGTGATTTTCGTATGTGTAGTGTGTGTGTGTGTGTGTGTGTGTGTGTGTGTGTGTGTGTGTGTGTGTGTGTGTGTGTGTGTGTGTGTGTGTTTGTGTGTGTGTGTACATGTGTGTGTGTCGGTGTATGGGATTTGGGTTCCTGGTGCATTGTTGGCTGTTTGTGTGAGATTGTTACCAGTGGGTTAAGAATTGTTCTTTATTCCCTCCTGTTGTACAATATTTTAGTTATTATATTTAATTAGTAGTGAGTACAGGGGGCTTTTTTTTTTTTTTAATTTGCTTTCAGCTTTGCAGTTGAATCTATATAGTGCGTTCAGTATACTGAAACATCAAATTAGGGATATTCGAAGTTTCAATATAGACTCGATTATTCACTATTTCTTTGCTTTAGGCATTCAACCCTGCATCATTATGTCCCCAGCCTTTCTTGACAATTGCATTTCTAGGTTAATGCAAATTGTCTCCCAGTAATTACAAGATCAACAATTTCTCATATTGTGATAATGTATTCATCTGCTTATAAGCTCACCTTTGTAAACTTCTCTGTATTCACCACTGTAACCTCATTCTTTATTTATCTGATATATCGCATCATTTATTTATTTATTTTATTTGCAGTTGGTTTACCAGGATAGTCTATTGGGCCAAGATGAACCCATTTTCAATGGAGTCCTGGGGAGAAAAGCTCCAGAAACAAGGTTACAATAGGTTTTAGATTAGATTACAATATTTACAAATTATACAGCTTAGAGCATAACATTTCAGGTAGTACATACTGGTGAGGAACATTACAGATGATACAGACTAGAAAAGGAAACATTTCAATAGAAAAACTGAGAAGCCATTATATCTTAGGAAGCTAGCAAATAGGAAACAAAATAATACATTTTTTATAATTAGCTTAGTAAGTACAAGGGGGGAATGTATGAGTTAGGAGAGGCAGTAACAAGGAAGTTCCCAGAAAGGAGGGGGAAAGAGAAAATGCCAGTGTAGATTATGACGGATGGGTGCAGGAGCATTCCCACTGGGATAGTAGATATGATGGATGGGTGCAGGACCATTCCCACTGGGATAGTAGATGAGAGTGAAGAGATTTTTTGAATATAAAGTGGTTGAAAGTGGTACGAATGGCTGGAGGTAGGGAGTTCCAGAGACGTGCTAGACCATAGGATAGGAGATTTTTACCTGGGGGACGAGTTGGTTTGTACAATTCTATTAGGTTTTGGTTATTAGATCTTAGTACTCTGTTGGGAAGGTGCATTTTAAAGGCAGAGGAAGGGGATGGACAGAGGAAGGGTTTGAAAATGAGCTTGTGTGCAAGAGTAAGTTGAGAATAGATGAGTTGGTTGGATAGTTTTAGCCATTTTAGTTTGTGGAGAGAAGAACAGTGGTGGGTAGATGCCTTATGGCTGGTAGCGAACTTGGCGATTTTGTTGTAGCAAGAGGAAAGTTGTGTTTTAAGGGAAGATTGTAGGTTAGTTAGGAGTAGGGCTCCATAGAGAAGAGAGGGGATAAGAAATAAGGTGGAGAGAGTGATTTTAGTGGAGTGTGTAAGGTAACAATTTTGTCGGTAGAGTATGCCTAGTTTTTGATGAGTTTTTTTGATATTTAGTTGAATATGGAAGTTGAATTTAAGCTGACTGTCAATTTGGATCCCAAGTAACTTAGCCTCTGACACCAATTCCAAGGATGTGTTGTTATGGCTAGTGATAGAAAAAGTGTTTGTATTCATAGAGGTGAGTTTAAAGGGAGTAAATACCATTAATTTGGTTTTAGAGGCATTAAGTGCCAGGTGGTTTTCTTTCATCCATTGTTCGGTGGTTGAGAATGCATCTTGTGTAAGCTTTAGGAGTATTGGGATGGATGTGGCAGAACAGATAATAGTTGAATCATCTGCATATTGGATGATATTAGAGAAAGGGATAAAATTGCGGAAGTCGTTTATGAATATATTAAATAGGAGAGGACCCAGTATGGAACCTTGGGGAACTCCAGTTGGGGTATTAAGGAATGAGGAGGTGGCCTTTTTCCATTTTACTGCTTGATATCTGTTGGATAAGTAGCTGGAGATCCAGTTCAGAGAGGAAGGAGATATGTTAAGCTGGGAGAGTTTAGTTAGAAGTAGTTTGTGAGAGATAGTGTCAAAGGCCTTAGAGAGGTCGAGTAGGAGGGTAGAAACAATATGACCAGAGTCCCGGGCTTTATTTATAGTTTCTAAGAAGGAGAGGAGGGCTGTCATAGTGCTATGACCGGGTCTAAAACCATGCTGTGTTGGAGTTAGCAGGTGATTGTCTAAGAGATATGGTAGGAGTTGTAGATGGATACACTTTTCTAGGAGTTTAGAGATGGGAGACAGGATAGTGATGGGACGGAAGTTAGTAGTATTGTTATTATTGCCACCTTTATGTAAAGGTATGATAAAAGCCTTTTTCCAAATTTGGGTACTATGCTTTCTTGGATAGAGCGGTTGATTAGAATACTAATGGGGTAGGCAATGGCTTCTGCAGCTATGCTAAGAAAGTATGAAGGAATGTTATCTGGGGCATTAGAGCATGGCTTCAGTTTCTGGAGGAGATTTTTATGGTAGATGTGGGTATAGATTTTAGTGAGAAAGGTGAGGAAGGGGAAGAGAGGGTATTAGAGGGTGGTGATAATGTAGAGGAAGTGAGAGTAGTGGAGGGAGTGGAGGGAAGAGTGTTAGTAGAGGAGGATGGGGGTAAAGTGGAGGGTGTGGTGATGTTAGAGAATGAAGAGGTTAGTTTGGAAATAGAATTAATGAAAAAAGAGTTAAATTGTGTGGCCAAGTCTATGTCAAGAGCATTGGGGTCTGGGCTGGGGTTGACTGTTTTGCCGGGATTGATAAGGGTAGAGATTCCTTTCCAGAATTTCTGAGGGTTTGTTTTATTATTATTTTGGAGTATGGATAAGTAATTTTGTCGATCAGTGATAATAAGCTTTTTTACTTTGTTTCTAAGTGTTTTGTATTCATTATAAATGAGGGGAGACCTATTTTTCTGGTAAAGTGCCCAGACTTTATCTCTGTGTCGCATGGCTGTTACTGTGTTTTTGGTTAGCCAGGGGGTGGTTTTGAGTTTTATTCTTTTAGACCTTAAAGGAGCATGGTAGTCTAGAAGGTTTAAGAAGGTTGAGTTGAAGTGGGCCACAGCATTGTCTAGAGGTAGAGTTTTTAGAATGTTCCAATTAATTACTTTTAGAGAGTCAGTGAAAGCTATTGGGTTGAAGTTTTTTTGGTTGCGAGTAGTGATATAATTATGTGTTCTCTGTAAAGGTGTAGGGAGTCGATATGTGAAGGTGGGTAGGTGATCACTAAGGAGGTCTGGAAGTATACCACTATCAGAGAAATAATGAGGGTGAGAGACTAAAATCCAGTCTAGAATGCTACCATTGGAAAGGGTTTTTGAGGGGCGGGTTATGGAGTTAATTAGCTGTGAGAAATTATAAAGGTTGATATTAAGTGGGTTTGTGGGGAGACTGAATGGAGGACCAATTGATATTCGTGTCACCCAATATTATTATTTCATTGCTAATGTTAGTGGAGAGCCAGAAGAGGATGTTCTCGAGTGTAGTAATATTGTCTCCAGGGGGGGTGTAGAGGGAGGCTATACATATGTACTTGTGTTTATTAACTTGAAATAGTGGTAGGAGTAGTTCAGCATTATTGAAGTTGGGGATAGGTTTGTTATAAGGGGTGACTGACAAGGAGGATGAGTATAGGAGAGCTACTCCACCCCCTTTTTTTATGGGATCTATCTTTTCTGATGATTGAATAGTTGGGTGGTGTTATTTCATGGTCTTTTATGTGGGGTTTTAACCAAGTTTCAGAGACTGATAGGATGTCAGGTTTATTATGTATAAGCCAGGCATGGAGGTTTGGGATTTTGTTTACTATACTTTGGGAGTTTAGAGAGGTGAATAGTATGGACTTGTCTATAGTGGAAGAGGTGGAGGGGTCAGGGTTGGGGTGAATATCTCCTGATAACAGAGTGGTTATTAGATATAGGATTGGGTTGGAGAGGTATTTGGACTGCTTAGAGTATAGGTTGGGGTTTATTATGTTGATGAAGTATTTGTTAGTTACTATGGTGGTAGAATGTTTATGAGGAGTAATAAGTTTATAAGAAAAGAGTAGGTGTTTTTTTATAGGATAAAGATGGGGAGATATTATGGTGTGTGATTTTAAGGGAGGTGAGTTAAGATGTATGGTTATGTGGAAGGATTGTGAGTGGTTAATATGTATGGGCTGGGTGAGGTAGTAAATGTAGGCTATATTGAGGAGAAGTAGTAGTAGAGTGGAGGAGGATATGGGTTTTGGGAACATTATAAAGATGGTTGTTAAAAAAGAAAAGAAAATGGCTGTTAAGAGTTGGCATATTGTTGCTAAGTAAACTTTTAGGAGAAGGAGGGTTGTATATACAGAGGAGTTGGTATGCCTCTGATAATTGTGGGGAGTGTAGTATTGAGTAATGGTTGATATGGGTGGGGTTAGGGAGTGGGTGTTGGCTGAGCAATGGAGACTAATTGGCCAGGTAGGGTTTTCTAGGTGAGATGAGTGACGGTTAGTATGGGCGGAGTAAGGGAGTGGGTGTTGAGAGAGTTATGGAGAGTAATTGGCCAGGTGGTGTAGTGGGTGTGGTTATGAAGGTATAAATGTAGAGGTGCAGGGGGCGGGAGAGAATTGGGGGCAGGGTAGGGGAGTGGAGTGAGCCCGGAGGGCGAACCAAGTGGGTAGAGCCAAGTAAAGCAGGATAAGAGCGAGAACCTATCAGTGGAATGTTGAATGCAGAAGGTAAGTACAAGGGATAGAGGATGTAGTAGGATGGAGTGGCCTATGATGTTTAAAAAAGAGAGAGAAAAAATAGGGAAGTTAGAACTTGTATAGAGTACAAGAAAGTAAAGTAAAAGATGTGGGAAGTCAAGAATAGTGGGGAGAGGGTGCCATCTAGTGGACAAATGCTGAAGTGCACCTGTGATTCAACCAGGGCAGATCCCTAAACTGGATTATGTTGAGGAGAGAAAGGGACTAGTATAAAATAAGTGAGCTAGAAGAGGGGCAAGTATGGGAGGTACAGAGTTGCTAAGGGTTTGGCTGCTGGCTTTCCTGGCAAGGGAATGTACTGAACACCTAGCAGGGCTTTAGATATCTATAGTAATACAAAGGTTTAGCAGCAGTTGTACATACTTCCTTAATTCCTTCTAGGAGAAGCTTAGTTCTATTCCCATAAAGGGGATGAGGCAGTAGAGCTTGTTATATTTTATTTTAGGTGTAGGGGTCCAAGCCAGGCGTAGTCGCAGAGGGTAATGCAGGGCAAGAAAGTTCCTTAATTCCTTCTAGGAGAAGCTTAGTTCTATTCCCATAAAGGGGATGAGGCAGTAGAGCTTGTTATATTTTATTTTAGGTTTAGGCGTCCAAGCCAGGCATAGTCGCAGAGGGTAATGCAGGGCAAGAAAGTTCCTTAATTCCTTTTAGGAGAAGCTTAGTTCTATTCCCATAAAGGGGCTGAGGCAGTAGAGCTTGTTATATTTTATTTTAGATGTAGGCGTCCAAGCCAGGCATAGTCGCAGAGGGTAATGCAGGGCAAGAAAGTTCCTTAATTCCTTCTAGGAGAAGCTTAGTTCTATTCCCATAAAGGGGATGAGGCAGTAGAGCTTGTTATATTTTATTTTAGGTGTAGGCATCCAAGCCAGGCGTAGTCGCAGAGGGTAATGCAGGGCAAGAAAGTTCCTTAATTCCTTCTAGGTGAAGCTTAGTTCTTTTCCCATAAAGGGGCTGAGGCAGTAGAGCTTGTTATATTTTATTTTAGGTGTAGGTGTCCAAGCCAGGCGTAGTCGCAGAGGGTAATGCAGGGCAAGAAAGTATAGATGCAGACGCTAACACCAGGATACACAGCAGCCGAGGACGGAATTATATTCTCTTTGAACTATTTTTTAATCCTTTACTGCTTTCAATATTGTATCACTGTTCTTATCATGCTCTCTAGCAGAGCCTGAAAATGCTTGATTTCATTTAATGTTCTACTCTAGTTAACAAATGAAAATAAAATAAATGAATAAAACAAAATTGAAGAATTACACAGGAATGTGCTGTGCATGATAAAAAGATACTGTACAGCTACATCGGCTGAGGCTTATAGTAATGAAGCACCTTTCCAGATGCCCAGTCTGTGCTCTGTACGTGATACATGATGTTCTCTGATGGAACTCACAAGTGTTTGTTAGTGAACAATGACAGCTGGTGCTCACTCCCTGCCCTGTGTGTTTGTTTGTGTCTTTCGGCTTTTCCCGGTTAGGGGTCGCCACAGCGGAACTGCGGTCCGCTAATGATTGGCAATATATTTTTACGTTCTGGCTTGCCGGGCCTAACGCACAACCTTCAATGAAGGAACGCCCACTCACGCATGTCACCACACAGAAGACGCTCTAACTGAGAATCGAACGGGCAACGTCTAACTGTCAGGCGACAACGCTACCGCAGCACCACCACCGCATAATTGTGGCCTGGCTGTGAATGTGCATGCAACAGATATACTCCATATGTCACTAGCCATCTATGGCACTGTGTAACTGATCTGCATATGCAGCTTACCTCATGAATCACATAGATGTGTAAAGGTTACATGAATTCAGCCCTTAGCAAGCATTACATAAATTTACCACCTTCCCCATAGTTTACTGTTTTGCAGTTAGCAGTCAGGATAGCCAAGAATTCTTCTTCTGATGTGTTAGTAAATCTAGTATGTCATTGCCAAGTTGTTACATATAAGCCCTGTAGGGTGGTGTGGCAGTGCAACAGTTTGATGTATATCTGCATTTCTCACCTTCTGAGTTCAGAGCAGATTAGGGTCATTAAAGGTTTGCCATGAGGAAAGGAAAAACATCTCTGCAGTTTTTCTCCTTATATCATATGGAAGCTAAAAATCCTTTGCTGCTTATTCAACTCTATCAAATGTCTTTGTTGTATCTGTGCTTACTATTACTGATTCATCCTCATTCTTTTTTTCCAACACTATGTTGAATAATGCTTTATTAGCATAGTAACAGCATTACAAACATTCTAATAGCTGTTTAAACATAGAATAATTACATACCATTTAAATTCCATCTTGTTTAAATAAAAGAGTAAACATGCCATGTTCACTACTATTTAAGCAACATAAATCTGCAGTACATACACTCATTAATGTGCTCTGACCTTGTAAAGGTAAACATAACCTCATTAATCTTAATGAATTATTAATATAATCCTTCATTTTCACGAAAACTCCAAAAAGTGAAAAACGGACTAGTTCAGCAAAGCACGGGCTGTTTATTGAACGTAAGCGCTTTCGGCTAAGATATTCCTCAGCCTTCTTCAGACAAAAACAATATGTTAATCACAGCAGAACCTTATATATAAAAAATATATGTGCTAATTAAAACAATTAAAATTCAAATTCATTAACCACTTGACTGGCTAAAAGCTTAAATTTTAAAGGGCTAATACCTATTAACACAAGCAGTTATTTACTTTCCCACTCATTGCACAATATAAAACAAGACATAACAAAACAACTTATATTTTCTGTTTTCTAAATAAACAATAAACAAATAAACTACGAGTTTGTGAAGTATTTCAAACCTATCAAGTGTATCAAATATTTGATCAGTTATTTAATCAAACACAGTAAACTACAATACGCTAGACTAAAATACGGAACTCCTAAGAAAGTATAACCATAAAAAATGAAAATAAAAATAAAAATATATTTATATATATAGAGATATAAATAAGTAAATAAATGTAAATGTACATATTACCTACTTAATTTAACCAATACATAAGTCACTTGGTAATGGTGACATTTATATCAATATAGAAAGGAATCAACAATTATTATTATTATAACCATTGTTGTATCTATGAACATAAAAAGTACATATGCATATATGTATGTACATTCCCTTCATACATTATATAATATAAAAATAGTAATAATAATTACAATATGGGAACTCATCTCTTCAGTGCTTTTAGTTTGAGGATGCTCTTTATAGAGACATACTCGTTTAAACCTGGGGGTACCTGTGCGAAGGTTCTAATTTGCCAAAAAACCTCCTGTGCTTCCAACATGGCATACAGGTGCATATAGGGAGAAAAGACTTGACCAATGCACTGGCAAAGCACACTTGTGAACATCCTGAACATTCCTTTCTGTTTTCCGTTGTTCACCAGGTTAAATCCCACATTAGGGGTGGTACATGGTTGCTTCTCTAACAGGGGCCATAATGAGAAGTTGGTTAGTGACATCATTATGAAGAATAAACCTCTTAGATGTAATAAATACAGACCATGGCTAGACTCAAAAAATAATGCTAGTAATAGATTGACAGATAATGCCCTTAGACGTGATGGCCACAAGGTGGCACTCACCTATGGTAGTGATATGAGAGGGATTTGTGACATCATACGCAACAACTGGAATATAATAGCCAGTGATGAAGGACTGAGAGAAATGGTGGGTGAACGCCCCATGTTTGTTTATAAAAGGAATAAAAATCTAAAAGATATGTTATGTAAGGAGAAGAATTTATCTAAGGATGTGAGACCTAAGGGAGGAGCGGGCACCGTTCCATGTGGTTCCTGCAAGGCTTGTGGACACATCAAAAAAGGAATAGAATTTAGACACCCCAGTAATGGGAGGGTATTCTTATTTAAGGGTAGGGCGACTTGTAGGACCACTGATTTAGTGTATATAGCTGAGTGTAGCTCATGTCCGTGTTTTTATGTAGGGAAGACCAATCAAATGCTGAAGGCTAGGATCCTTCAGCATATGTCTAATATCAGGAATAATGATGAACATAATGCTTTATATAGGCATGTTAGGGATCACCCTACACATAGGTTTATGTTCAGGGTTATTGTAAATTTAAAGTTGACAAATAGGGGGGGGGACATTAAATTAAACACTGAGTTAGCTGAATCTAGATGGATCCTAGAGTTAACAGCACATAGGGATCCAGGCTTAAATGATGTAGTCCCCCTTAAGCCAACATTAAGCAAAAGGCGGGTTTTTTACTGAGTTTTGATTGGTCAACTGTTTTTTAAATAGAAGTTTTACTAGTAAAGTTTTTTATCTGATGAAGGGCAACCGCCCGAAAGCGCTCATATTGTACTGTCTGTTCGTTGGAAATAAATCACCTTTTTTATCTGAGCAGTATCCAGCTTCGTTACTTTGTTTGTCTACTTAATGCAGATATACAGTTTCTATAATGACCCGTTTTACACTTACATGAGTAGAAATGCAAATGCATTATTTTAATGAAAGTTGCAACAGTTCTTTTTAAAGATATTAATCTTTGAACATTTTATAATTTATTTGACACTATTTTCATTATTTCTCTATCACAATTCACACAGATGGAAGATTGGACTCCTTACTGTCACAATGTACATGACTTCCACTAGTCTCTGAACTTCAGGACTGTATATAATAGTATATCATCATAAACATTCCATTACATGTAAAGCTGTCCCACAATTATTAGTTCCACCAATGTTTATCTTCTTCAGACCCAGGACCAATACAAATATAGCCTGATTTCAAGAGAAGCTCTGTCCTCACTTCAAGAGGAACTCTAATGATATTTCACAGGAACTAACAACCACCATTTTGCACCTCCAGCATAAACACTTACCTATGATCACTAGCTTATTTAGTAGCATCAAAAAACAATAGGTGTCAAAAGAACTTAAATCCCTGTACAAATTACAAGATTCACATTAGGAACAATATAAACAACTAACCTCTCCAGAAAAAAAAGATAAATTCATACAACTAAGAAACCTAGCCAAGATAGCTACACAAGCAGAAATCCAGCTTCTATAAACAAAACAAAACTCCCTAAGAAATAACCAAAAATAATTCTGTAACCTAGTGAACAGCATGGCTGACCAACACAATAAAAAAAAAAAACTTCTAAAGTTCAACTCAGTACCCATTGCTTCAGGTCATTTCACCCCTCTAGTCTTCCTCAATGAATTATTGTCCCTTCCCTCTATCCCATCCTCCCTCCTCCCTCCACTACCCAAACAAACCACACCAATATAGTCACATTTACTCTACTTAAAAAGAATATCAGCCAAAGACATTGCAAAACCATTCAAACAACCCTCACAGATACCCACTGCACCTGTTAGTCTATTACTCTGGTTCATGACTCTTGCAGAGAACACATAATAGCACCTCATTTCTATCTCATTCTATAGCCCGTGTTTCATAAGCAAGGCAGGGCCCAATATTTGGAAATAAGCCATAATTAAGTCCACTCCCAAACTACATAGCGCTCTGTCCACAAAAGTCTTTTGTCTAGTATCCATTCTTCCAATACTAGGCATTTAAAAAAAACAAACCTGTATTTACACAGCTTATCGAACACATCCAAAAATACACAATGCTCCCTCCTCGTCAACATAGCTTTTGGTCAAGCAGGAGTACTACAACTATATTATATGCTTTTACAGATGATATTCTTTGCAATATGGACAAAGGCCTTCTTACAGAAGCAGTGCTCATCATCCTGGCCAAAGTCTTTGACCCTGTAGACCATCAGCTCCATCTCAGCTGTCTACTAGCAGCAAGTATCAGCTCACACTCTCTCCCCCCAGTTCACCAGCTTCTTCTCAAACATTCTATTTCAAATCAGATAAGTGACTCCTCCTAGCCTTTCATAGCACTCAACAAAAAAGTTCGCCAAGGATCAGTGTTGTCGCCTCTCTTATTTTCACTTTTCATCAATGTGCTACCTATAAGCCTTCTTCAAACTTCCCTAATCATAAACGTAGATGGCATGGTACTCGACAGAGCTAACTCATCATATGTCTCCATTAAAAAAAGATCTAGAATTTATCTTAACTTACTTTCCTAGCTAGTGGCTTATCCAGTACAAACTTCCTAAACACCACAAAAAAAAAAAAAAAAAAAAAAAAACACAAAGCCAT
The DNA here is from genome assembly GCF_019279795.1 of Protopterus annectens. NCBI lineage: Eukaryota > Metazoa > Chordata > Ceratodontiformes > Protopteridae > Protopterus > Protopterus annectens. The sequence continues at coordinate 707,895,094 of NC_056730.1, read as the reverse complement.
GTTTTTTGACACAAGGCAAAACCTCTCCTTCATACCAAAGCTATGTCCCATACTCTGTAACTCTAAAGAACCTATAGAAACTATTCTACATTTTAAATATTTAGGACTGTGGCAGGGTCAATCATATAACTTTCATCCTCAGATCACGAGAGATAAATCATAAGTCATCTCGCTCCTGTTCTAGGAAAGGGAAATACCCCAATTTCCTATAATCAGAAGGGAGAATGGCCATAGCGAAGTTCAACTACCCAGGTGAAATACAACCTCCCAACAACTGCAAATGCCTCACAGAAAACCTATCTACTCTACAAACTGCTTCCAGCAACATATGCAGATTAAAAAAAAAAAAAAAACATATGCATATTTACTATCCTGCACTATCTCCCACACAGAGTACCACATATCTATCCTCGCCAAACCAAATGATTGTCCATAACACAAAGGTGTACATTACTGCTTTCATCACTAACATAAAACCATCTAAACAATGAAACATTCACGTTCTTAGCAAGTTGACTCACTAACCAGACAACTACTTGAAAAGTACCTTAACCTACTCCCTAAACACAATAAGAAACAGATTCCACACCACCAGCCATTTCTTCTCAGTCATGTCTCTTCAGTCCTGGATAGTGCTGCCAGGTCAACTAAACAAAATCAACTCAGAAAAATACTTTTGCAAACAAGATGCATACAAATGCTCCCAGTCTCCAGGCATAACATGAATTTCTGGACACATATCTCCTCTAACTTTAAATCATGTTAGTCTAACCTTGACATTCACTAACATCTAAATTCACTCTTACCTACCCACCCCCACAGTCCTTCCTCTCTACTTACCTCTGCTTCCTTACTACCCCATGCCACCTTTCTTTTTACTATTTTCAACTTTTTGGGGAGATTTACATATTGTGATAATGTATTCATCTACTTATAAGCTCACCTTTGTAAACTTCTCTGTATTCACCACTGTAACCTCATTCTTTATTTATTTGATATATCACATAATTATATTCTCTTTGAACTATTTTTTAATCTTTTACTGCTTTCAATATTGTATCACTGTTCTTATCATGCTCTCTAGCAGAGCCTGAAAATGCTTGATTTCATTTAATGTTCTACTCTGGTTAACAAATGAAAATAAAATAACTAATAAAACAAAATTGAAGAATTACACAGGAATGTGCTGTGCATGATAAAAAGATACTGTACAGCTACATCGGCTGAGGCTTATAGTAATGAAGCACCTTTCCAGATGCCCAGTCTGTGCTCTGTAGATGATGCATGATGTTCTCTGATGGAACTCACAAGTGTTTGTTAGTGAACAATGACAGCTGGTGCTCACTCCCTGCCCTGTGTGTACTGTGCAAAATTGTGGCCTGGCTGTGAATGTGCATGCAACAGATATACTCCATATGTCACTAGCCATCTATGGCACTGTGTAACTGATCTGCATATGCAGCTTACTTCATGAATCACATAGATGTGTAAAGGTTACATGAATTCAGCCCTTAGTAAGCATTACATAAATTTACCATCTTCCCCATAGTTTACTGTTTTGCAGTTAGCAGTCAGGGTAGCCAAGAATTCTTCTTCTTCTGATGTCTTAGTAAATGTAATATGTCATTGCCAAGTTGTTACTTATTTACCCTGTAGGGTGGTGTGACAGTGCAACAGTTTGATTTCTATCTGCCTTTCTCATCTCCTGAGTTCAGAGCAGATTATGGTTATTAAAGGTTTGCCATGAGGAAAGGAAAAACATCTCTGCAGTTTTTTTCCTTATATCATATGGAAGCTGCTTGACATGTCTTCTTCTTCTTCTTTCGGCTTTTCCCGGTTAGGGGTCGCCACAGCGGATCACCTGTCCGCTCATGATTGGCAGTGGAGTTTTACAGTGTCGAGTTGCCAGCCCGGCGCCCAACCTTCCACAGAAGGCACACACACACAAGCACTCACTCTTAATTCTTAACCTAGATTTACAGTTGGATGTTAGTGTTATATAAAGAATGTCTCCTTTCTGTGATTCTTTCTTTGAGACAATACTTGCAAATACATTTTTGTAATTTTCCTTGTTAAACACACATGCGCACGCTCACGCATGCACACACACACACACACACACACACACACACATATATATATATATATATATATATATATATATATATATATATATAAACAAAGGGTAAAAAAGGACACACACAGACAAACCAACCTGTAAAAAACTCCAAGAAAAAACAAGCTAGGCTAGTCTTTTCACTTTGCGATACCTTATACCTCCTGTAGTGGAGGCCCATGGGATATATGCAGATGACCCCTTAAGGACATGAGGTGTTTCTGCTACATCGCTTCTGAATGTCCATGACTTTTTTTTTTTTTTTTTTACATTTTTTAACTATTTATGGTTTCATTCAGGCCAATAAATCTAAACCCCACTAGCTGTGGACATACATGTTTTGGCCTTTTTATTGACCTTGTCAGCACAGCATAAGTGGATACTTCAGTTATACTTCAGAAACATTGGGTCCTTAGACATATATGTATATACATGTGTGTGTGTGTGTGTGTGTGTGTGTGTGTGTGTGTGTGTGTGTGTGTGTGTGTGTGCTTGTGTGTGTGTGTGTGTGTGTGTGTGTGTGTGTGTGTGTGTGTGTGTGTGTGTGTGTGAGTGTGAGTGTGTGTGTGCGCGAGTGTGTGTGCACGTGTGTGAGATCTCCAGGGGGCATAATTCTCAGCTAATGGTACTGATGCGTCATCTCCATAACCCTTCACATAAACTTCATTGTTTGTTATCACGTTTCACTTCCCTATGTTTCTGTTTAGTAAACATTGTTGTTTTACAGCTTCACTTTGCTTACCTTTCCTTTTACCCAGTGATTATATTGCAATGTACAGAACTGCACTGGCTGTTATCTATTCCTAAGACCCATAACTGGACACAGTAGAATAGGTGCAACCTAACATGTAACCTCTCAGTCATTAGTATTATAGCTTTCTTTTCCACTCCTTCAGGTTATGCACCTCTAAATCTTGCTTTCTTAAATAATATGAACACATAAAAATTTTTTTTTTCTATTTATACTAACTTTACTTAAATGTTAACTCCATAATTAATAACCATAATCAAGCTCCATTTGACACAATAAACTGACTGGTAGGCAAGTTTGCCCCTTTGTGAAGGGGTATTGGTGATCCTCTCTCTTTACTCACTGGTGGCTTTCAGAATATGGACAGGAACAATTTACATCCCTGATATTTTAGCTTGTTTCCTGGGTTGGGGCTGCTGCATGTCTACCGTTTAGAGTTCAGGGTAGAGGAATGGGGCAATGTCAGAAGTTAGGAGCTATTAGGGAGTGACACTATGAGTGTTACTCTATATATTTTATCCCCTTTGCATAGGAAGTAGGGTATTTATGAACATTATTTGCAGGAAAGCCTGAGTGTGACAGTGATCTACTGGCCACTGCCCTAATGGCTACATACTAACACAGACACACAGACACACACACACACACACACACACACACACACACACACACACACACACACACACATACGCACACACTTTGATGTACACAAGCACACACTTGCATGAGTACACATACACACACCCCCACACCCCCCCCACACACACATACACAGACTTCGACGTACACAAGCATTCACTTGCATGAGTACGCATACACACACCCCCCACACCCCCACACAGACTTCGATGTACACAAGTGCACACTTGCATGAGCACACAAACACACACCCACACACACAACCACGTGCGCACGCGCGAGCGCGCGCGCACTCACACACACACACACACACACTGAAAAGTAAAGTTGCACTGAGTGCTCATTCAGTGCTTCTCATGTTGAATGTGCAGTCACCAAAGTCTTTTTTTCACTTGAGATTTCTTGAGTGGTGAAGGAAATACATCCACTATATTCTTAGTAGCTCACTGCATTTTCTCTCTCATTTCCCTTTCCAACTTCTTTGGCGATATGTACTTTACAACAAAATAGCGAATTGTCCCAGGATATATCTTGTTAATATAAATCATCAAACTCCTTTTACCGAATTTAAGGTCTGTCATGTAGTGTGTGTGTGTGTGTGAGTGTATGTGTGTGTGTGTGTGTGTGTGTGTGTGTGTGTGTGTGTGTGTGTGTGTGTGTTTCTTATGCTTAGTTTTCCAGTAAAGGGCATATTACTTAATATTTTGGTAATCCAATTTTCTGCAATCTCAGCATGTTCTGAAAATTCTAACCAGGAAAACTTATACTAAGTGGAAAAAGTTTTTGTCCTTCTAAAATAAAGAGAGTCAGACCAATCCATTGTGTGTTAGCAGACTACTCACTGGATTAACTGATATATTTACAATAATTTCATTTAGCAGTCCGTTAGCTTGCCCAACAAATTATATTTAAAATAAATTTTTGATCTTTAAGGCTAGTTTAATACCTGTTCCAATTTAAGCTCTATTTACAATGGATGATTTTTTTTTGTTTCTATGACCCCCCCCCCCCCCCCCCACACACACACACACACACACATGATACTGCAATATAGGGAAATATTGCCAGCCCAGCTATCTGGAATTTTGTAAATAATTCTTAATTTGTAAATATTGATATGATTTATACAGAACTGTATGTTATGTACTGAGCTAAGATGTATCCACAGTGTACCCTGCTGAAACATAGAAGATTAACCTGCAAAATGTCAGAATAGTTAAGGTTAAGTTACTTTATAGCTGGGCCATAAACAATAGATGTTATCTGTCAGTTTTAGTTCAGTAGCAGACACATTGTCTACTCTAGAGCTTGAAGTTTTTGTATTGTATGTACAGTAAAGTACAATTTCCCTTAAGAGCACACAGAGATGACAGTCAGTCTGGGGCTGTTTTTTCCCTCTCTCTCCAGATCCCCAATAAGACTCCCCACTGGCACAGCTATAGGGTTAAGAAGTAGCTGACGCACACACACACACACACACACACACACACACACACACACACACACACACACACACACACACGTTGAGATTTGATTCATATACAAACGCACAAACACTCCTGAGGAAGGCTGACACAGGTTCACTAGCTATGCCCCCTTCTGCCCAGACTATAAGATAATAATCACTGCCACCAACCAGCTCTCTATCAGCTACTATAAGACCCTTCCCAAAGGGTGACAAATTCTACTGTGTAATGTTACTATTATCCAAATGGTAAGTGTGACCAAACTAAGGCTATTCAAGAGTGGTCTGTACAGTGTTACCAAATGCATGCAGGTACTCTAAGAGCTTAAATATCTCTAAACAAACCAGCCACAAGTAAAAGGTTTAAATATATTTAATAATAAATAATAAAAGCATAGGACAATACTCAATAGCTCAAGACAGTGATAACAGAGTTCAGAATCACAGGAAATATTTTAAAACAACATTGCAAGACAGTCTCACATAAATACAAAAAAAAAATATCTAAGCTAACCTTGCTATATTCTTCTCTATCTCTAAGATAAATCAGTGTAATTTAGTACTTACTATTAGCAAGGCAGAAGTGCTGGTGAGAAGTTGTTTCTAGATTCAAGACAAGATACAAAATGCACAGACTCACTCTCTGAGATAGTTCTTAAATTACTATCAAACATTTCTGCTGGGTTATCTCAGATTACATCATTCTTGTCACCTCTTCCTTTAGTTTCTAGGCTAACAGGAACTTAAAATATAACACCTCTCTGTTAAAAATACTTATCACTCAGAAGCTTTGCCTAGAACTGGAAGTTGTAAAACTGTTAAACACATTTACATTGGAAGCCTGTAATTATTTCTGTTTCCAGACAACAGAAAGAATTTCTAGCTGCAGACATTCTGTCTCCTAGCTGAGATAACCACCATCATAAACAATTGAACTTATTTTCTTAGAGTTTTGCTCTTTTCCAGTAGGGTACACTGTGGTTACATTTTTGAAGCTCAGTGCATATCATACAGTTTACTTACGTTTGTAAGACAAGCATAAAAAACATATTACTATTCACAATAACATAATTATTTACAAAATTCCAGCTAGCTGGCCTGGCAGCCTTCACATCATGACTCTCTTAAAACAGTGAAAAAGGAGAAAATATTGAAAATGAGCAGAAGAGAATCATCAAAGGAGTCTGTCGAGTCATTAAAAAGGAAGACATCTGCCATGGTTTCTGAAGAGGGTGTTTATTTTCAAATGACTCCCATACACAAGGACATGCAGTCATTTTCTAAAGCAGCAAGGTTCTTCTCATCAATATTGGTTTCATTTTCAGCCTAGGTCCTCTGTTTCAACACATCCCCAACATCAAGTTTGTTTTAACCTTCCTTAGACTATAGAGCCTTTGTCAGGGAGTATTTTATATAATTCAAGAAACTGAATTGAATGACATGACCTAAGTCTGTGCCTTGGCTGGTGACTTCCTCAGTATAGCAAAGGTCTAAGGATATGAGAGTGACTAGATGCCCAATCATCAGTCCACTGCACTTAAGAAACCTGTCAGAATGTACAGAATACTTATAGATAGACATGATCATAATAACTCTTACAAAGCTTGTCCATCTCCATGACTAAAGAGCAAGCCTTTTGTGGATGACATTCATAACTGTGATCATGAAAGGTTTCAACACTCAAAAACAAAAGATTTTTCAGTAATAAAACAGTTAAAAGTGTTTTGCAGGGCTACAAGCTCTCTGCAGCTTCCAACATGAGAAGATATGCCCCTTATACTCCTTTCTACTTGTATCTACCAACTCCAAGGTTGCTGTATCTCGGAGAGAAATTCCCAAGATACTGCAGTATTGATCTTTAAAGGAAAAATTGCAGAAATCCACATTAATGATTACATAATACTCTGTCACTCTGTGTCTCAATTACAATCCTAGCTCAAAGATGTCACCCCTGTCACCCCTGGGCTTTCGGATATTGGCAAAGGCTCTTGCTACCCCCATACTGCCTTTTTTAGGCAAGGCTCAAAAGACAAACCCACCTCCATAGGTATCACAAGGGATAAGAAACTAAGAGTAATGCTACTCAACGCCAGAAGTCTAAACCTCAAGATGCACGCACTCGAAACTCTCCTTAGCATGGAGAACATTGATATCTGTGCAGTAACAGAAACCTGGTTCAAGGCTCCCGAGAGCACCCCAGCACTACCAGGTTATACCTCATACCATGCTTTTCGGCCCCAAAACTTGGACCGAACCACAAAAGGAGGGTTAGTATCAATATTCGTCAAAGATACCCACACCTCCAGGTTGGTGGCACAGCACGAAGCATCAGAGACTATCCATGTGCAAATAACTGTGGGTAAAACTGCCTTCCAGTTTATAGCCTGCTACAGACCACCCTCCCAAACACAGGAACCCCACTTGGCCTTCCTGAGAATACTGGAAAATATGAAGGTCTCTCCAAACACCATTATATTGGGCGACTTCAACTACCCAAACATAGACTGGGAGCATTACTCTAGCTCCAACACTCTAGCCCAAAGGTTCCTAGAATTTATAAACTCAAATGCTATGGAACAACTTGTTACCACTCCCACAAGGGGAAAACATACTGGACCTGATCATCACCAACATGGGGACACTATGCTCCAGACCAGAAGTGTATCCCTCACTGGTAAGATCAGACCATAAACTAATCTCACTGGATATTCACATCCCAACCCCACCCCCTGCCCAGAAAACCACAGTGAAAAACTTCTCTAAAGCAAATTTCACATGCCTCAAAACTGAGGCGAAATCCTTCAAAGCCCCCGGGCCTGTGGAAAATAGGCCCAGACCGCAGAATCCTTTATAAAAGCATTCTATGAACACCTTCAGGAATGCATGGATCATGCAATTCAAATAAAACCAAGACCAAATCCTCCAAAGGCAGACGTCCTGTCTGGTGGACCCCAGCCATAAACAAACTATACAATAGAAGGAGGAAGCTACTACATGATAGAGCAAAATCCCAAAAGGGAAGGCATCTCTGATCAGTATTAGCAAAAAACTACGGGCACTCATAAAATCGTCTAAGGCCAGCTTTGAGAGAAAAATTGCACAGGACACTAAGGATAATCACAAGGCTTTCTTTAGTTATGTTAGGAACCTGGGTGGGAATTCCCAGATATGCTCAGAATTAGTCCAAAATGACAAAAATACACCGAGCCCACAGACATTGCCAACATCCTAGCTGACAGGTTCAGTGCAAACTTCTCCCCTCTCCCCACCAAAAGGGCAAATATCTATCCCAACAGAGTGCTGCCCCCTGACATCTCAGATGCTCAGGTAAGAGCCGCCTCTCCAAAGCAAAAACACAGCATCAATGGGACCAGATGGTGTCCCGGCTGCGTCCTACATGAACTCCAAGAAGAGCTAAACCCAAACATAAAACTACTGTTCAATCTTAGCCTTACTACAGGATATGTACCCAAAGAGTGGCGTACAGCAACAGTGGTCCCTCTCCACAAAGGTGGTGCCTCAACGGATCCTGGAAATTATCGCCCCATAAGCCTGACTAGCTTGGTCTGCAAAGCTATGGAAAGGATCATCATGGACCTCATAAATAAAGATATTGGGGACCTACAGACACTGGATTCTACCCAGTTTGGCTTTGTTAAGGGCAGATCCTGCCTCTTAAACCTGGTCAATTTCTTTGAAACAGTCACCAAGGCCATTGACGAGGGGAAGGTGGTCCACACAGCCTACTTGGACCTCGCAAAAGCCTTCGATACAATACCCCACTCGGGCATTATAGATAAGCTCACCAGCTTAAATATAAACCCCTATGTCACTAGATGGGTTGCAAACTGGCTCAAGGACAGAACCCACATGGTTAGAATTGCTGGAGCCATGTCAGACTCCAAACCAGTTACAAGTGGCGTCCCACGAAGCTCAGTCCTGGGACCTCTCTTGTTCGGTATATATTTCTCGGCAGTACAGGCCAACACGGAAGGACTGTGGCTGACCAAGTTCGCAGATGACTGCAAACTGGGTGCCATAATCAACTCTCCAGCCGACACAAGCATCCTCCAAAAGGGCCTCATAGAAACAGACAACTGGTGCCAGAGCCATGGCCTCAAGCTAAATGCCAAAAAGTGTATAGTCATCCCCTTTGGCAAAAACAAAGTGCCACAAATTACCACATAGGTGGTAATCCATTAAGTACAGAAGAAGTCATTAGGGACCTGGGGACCCAAGTTGATAGCAATCTCTCATTTGACAACCACGTGGCCAAAGTGGTTAGAAAAACATTTTATATAGCCCACCTAATCATGAAGGGATTCACATCTAGATCAGGGATGGTCATCGTGCCTCTTTACTCATCCCTCATCAGGCCCATAATTGAGTACAATGCCCTTTTGGGATGTACCTTACCAGACACCTGCAGCAACTGGAAAGACCCCAAAAGTACCTCACCAAGAGGATCAAAGGGCACAAACAGATGCCATATGCTGCCCGGTTAAAGAAACTCCAGCTCTACTCAGTGGCATACCGCCTGCTCAGAGGCGATCTGTGCCTGACGTATAAAGCCATGTCCAACCCGGAATTAATGGACATGCTGCACCTCAGAAAATCCAAATCCCATTGAGCTACGCTCGAGAGACTTGAACCTCAGCACTGAAATAAATAGGACCTGCTGGAGGGACAGATTCATAACCCAGAGGCTCCCTTCACTCTGGAATAAAATCCCAGTCCAGGTTAGGCAGAGTCCCACATTGACTCTCTTCAAGAAGAATCTTGATGAGTGGATGGGAGATCATAGGTTTACCCCGGCTATCACTTCTGTGTCACTGTTAGACAGAGGCACAGTATACTAACCTCAAAAAAAGGCATAGCAAAATTAATTTAAAATGGGTGGCGAAAGCCAAACACACTCTGGCTAGGCTTATAAATGCCCTAGGGCAGATAGCCTTGTATGAACCTATGAACCTATGATCCTGATACTGGAAAGCTATCCCTTTAGCAACCTTACCTTTAAATAAAGACTCAGGACTATGAGACAGATAAGAGGAATAGATTAAACATCTTGTATACTCATTATTAGAACATTTAATTAGGAGTGATACATATCGCAGTGGTGGTGCTGCGGTAGCGTTGTCGCCTCACAGTAAAACGTTGTCCTGTTCGATTCTCAGCTAAAGCGTATTCTGTGTGGAGATATGCGTGAATGGGCGTGCCTTCGTTGAAGGTTGTGTGTCAGGGCTGGCAACTCAGCACGTAAAAATCTACTGCCAATCATTAGCGGATCGGAGTTCCGCTGTGGTGACCCCTAACCGGGAAAAGCCGAAAGACACAACAACAACATAGAAAAAATATATTGTCAGTTCCAGTTAGTGATGTTACCAAAAGACTAGAGAAATTGGTTGCTACTGTTGATAAGGTAGGTGTGCATACACCACAATGTGGCTATTGAGTCACTATTGATTCTTCAAGGACTATGTTTGGAATTATATTAAGAAGGCTTGCAATACTTAGGACTGACTCTTATTGGAAGATGTTAGAGAAAGATTAGTGAATGCTGCTGTAGCACAATAATCTTTGTATGGAAAACCACAAGCTGAAGTATTAACTGATCTAAAGAAAAATACAAAAGATCTTATTTTAAGGGCACATATATAGTTCCTGTACCTCAAAGAGAGAAACGTTATACTTGAAATCAAAAGCCATTTTATATGAATGGGATTTCTTTTCAAAATGTTACACACAAACATAGTACAAGGGAAAACAGTCCAACAACAACTCAGTCTCCTCAGGTAATGGTAAATACAACTAAAGATTTCCAAAATTACTCCTACATTTCTCCTTCTACATGTTCTGTCCCTGTACTCCAAGGAGGTAAATTTCAAGGATATCTTGTATATGACAATGGATTACTTCAGCTCACTTGCTAATTCCTACAAATGTTGTCAATTATTGAATTACTCTGATAAATCTGTCTCAAACACACATGCACAAATATAACAACATAGAAAACTTCTTATGTCAGCTACTGAATCTATCAAATATCATTGTCAGACTGTTTAGTCAAAAAACACAAAAAATACATCAAAACATTTGTTTTTGCAGGAAGACAAGCCCCCTGCACCCCTTGCCTGCATGGGGCAGCACCCCATACATCCCCTACTACTTAAATATACTATGAGATTATATAGCAAGTGTCTATATTACCCGATCAAATGTTTAGGTCAGAGAATACCTAAACGTCGAACTGGTAATATTGAAAAATTAAAACAGCGAACGGCCGATTTAACATAGGGAATGAATTCCCTCGGCCGCAAAAAAAAAAAAAAAAAAAAATTAAACCAAAATGAAGTGGGGGGCTTTGCCCACCACACCCCCTGATGTGGGGGGATGTGCCCACCACACCCCCCTAACTAAATATACCAACTCCAAGATTGCTCTACAGTGGGGAAAGGGGCAAAATTCGCATAATGGCCAAGGGAATTCTTTCCCTTTGTTAAATCGTCCGTTCGCGTTTTTTCCTTTCGCTATTACCAGATCAACGTTTAAGTATTCGCTAACCTAAATGTTCGATCAGGTAATAGGAACCCTATAGCAGAGGGGGCAAGGACAAACTTCCTTAACCCTCAGTCTCTCATAGAACCATTGTAAGTACAGTGATAATAATGAGCATTGAACAAACGAGTTCAGCTTTCACTTTTTGACAGAAGTGGTATATAAAGAGAAAGAGAGAGCAAGAGTGAGCAAAGAGAAGGGTGAACACACAGAATATCTGACGGATTCCCATCTGCAACAAAAATGCCCCTCAAAGAGTTATTTTAACTCTGAGCCCTCATAGATTTATTTTATTTATTTGACATTTGCTCACCAGGAAATGTCAGACTAGGATAATATCCCATTTTCTGTTGAGGCCCAGGGTGAAAAGCTCCACATTGGTATAATATGGTTACAATTAAGCAAAGTTATTACAAACCCTAATATAGAAGAATGACATAATAATTAAAGAAAACATCTATTTTAATTCATACAGTGTGAACCTATACATACACAGTGCAAATATTTGGGCAGATATAAGAAGATGAAAAATAACATTGTCAATAGATAAAGTATTCACAAGTTGCAGTTCATAGTGATGACATTACGCATACTGAGTACACTCTTTAAAACAGAAATGACTAAATAGTAGCCTAAGCAAAAATATATTTGTCTTTTATCTAAGAAATAGATTTTACTAATCCCATCTCTCTGAATATAGTCAAAGTATGCTGGGGGTAGACGCAGGGAGGGACTAGTGCAGCCTGACTAGTGCAGGAGCAGAGCCAGGTCTTATTTAGGTAGCCTTTTATTAGTTGTTTGAAGATCCAGAGGCTAGAAGTAGATCTAATTTGCAGAGGGAAAGAATTCAATTTATTAGCTACAGAATATGAGTAGAGACTTTGGACAGAGGATTTATGGGGTTTATATATACTGAGAAGATGTTGTTTATTAGATAGAAGTAGTCTGTTAGGGGGATAGGAATGGAGAACTGGAGTAAAAGCAGGGCAGTCATCACCTTTGTGAATAATGTTATGTGTTGAGATAAGCCATATGTAATCTAAGTGATAAGGCAGTTCGAGCAAATTCACAGCCTTAGATCATTTGCTTCAGACTAATAAAATCTTCCACTAATGCAGAAATAGAAACATCCAGTTAACTCAGCTGAATGTCTTTTTTAGCATCTGGTGAAGCATTATTAGGAGCCTCTCTCTGGCAGGCATCAGTGTGTTATAACAGTAGTAAGGAACTGACAACATTATCAGAACTTTTCCTGCCTATGTTAATACCACACTGGACCTTGTGAGTCAAATTCTGCAAGCACTCCTCTAATCGCTTGGTTGCTTGTGACATAAAAAGTTTACTGTAAGTATATTGACAAATATTAATATAGACATAGGCCATTAAAAGGCTACAAAGGTAGATCTTTCCCTTCTTTGTGTATAAACAAGATTAAATCTTCCCACTAACCCACCTGAATTCCCATTAAACAAAACATTTCCAACAGTAAAATATTATTAAGGGCTGGTTCCTTATTTAGAAGGCCAGCAAGCCCTGAACTTATGTGCATTAATTTTAGTTGTCTTTCAAGTTTCCTAGTGAATTGGACATTCCTGTCAGAAACGATAAAAAATTATGACAGCACGGATTTGTCACATGACCATTGTGATATAGACATCTTTTTGATCAGAGGCATCAGCAGACTTATCAGGCTTGTTTCTTAGTATTCTGTATTTCTTGTTGCATCCTAGAATTGTGTTTGCAAGTAAGGCTATTCTCCTTAGATGTGGACAACATGGTGGTTTGGTGACTAAGATTTCTGCCTTGCAACTCCAGGGTGCAGGGTTCATTCCTGATCTTTGGTCACCATCTGTGTGAAACGTAACTGTTCATCACATATCTGTGTGGGTTTTATTGAGGTACCCCAGTTTCTTCCACTTTCCAAAAGCATACAGATTAATTGTCAGGGTACAGGGTTCAGTCCTGATCTCTGGTGACCATCTATGTGAAACTTCCCTGTTCTTCCCATATCAATGTGGGTTTTAATAAGGTACCCCAGTTTCTTTCCACTTTCCAGAAGCATGCAGTTTAATTTTCTACTTTAAAGTATCCATATGTATTGCTTTTATACTTATTGCAGAGGGTGGGGTTGCACCTGAAAGGGGTCCACAAAAATGACAAGTTCACATAACTGGCTAGCAAATTAATAAATTAAAATTAAATTTAAATCAAATTAGAATTCCACTAGAGCTAGTCTTTCCTACTGGACATTTACAGATGATGCCATTCTAGTGATCAAATTCATAATGTGATTCTGTTGTAGAAGACATCAGAAAAATAATGTTATAATTCCTAAGAATGTTTGCCTGGTGTAGAAGCAGAAGGATTTCTCAACACAGGCATCAGCAATAATTATCATGGTGTACGAATCAATGACAGTGGCATTTGGACTTCCAATAAGCTTGAGGTGAAGCATCATAAGGTACCTTTCTGATGTCGCTGGAGAATTATGTATGCTGGTTGATAGGAAGCCTGATGCCATTAATACATCTGTCTTCTCCAGACATCTTTTTGTCAGGTAAAGTTGAGATCTCAGCCCTCTTCTCTCAGGTTGCCTTTATCTGGTTCTCTTCTCTTGCATGGACTAGTAGTGTTAGTACTATGTCTTGCAAATGCCTATGTGAATATTCAACATGGAGAACATAGCAAAAAATAGGATTAGGCAACTTTTCTAGCACCAGCCCATGTGGGATAAACAGAGTGGATTATGAAGAGTACTGTTTAGTTACAACAGCATCAATCAGTATGAGTCCAGATGCCAGATGGCCATTAAACTACTGCAGCCTGTATGTTTGTTTGTGTCTTTCGGCTTTTCCCGGTTAGGGGTGGCCACAGCGGAACTCCGGTCTGCTAATGATTGGCAGTTGATTTTTACGTACCGGCTTGCCAGGCCTGACGCACAACCTTCAACGAAGGTATGTCCATTCACGCATGTCTCCACGCAGAAGACGCTCTACCTGAGAATCGAACCGGACAGCGTCTTACTGTGAGGCGACAACGCTACCGCAGCACCACCACTGCGGGTCTTAGATCTGTATATAAAAACTGTTAAATTCACACACTGAGCCGAGTGGAGGAGGGGCATTGACTACAAGTCTGATCTGAGATATATAACAATAAGTATCCTGTTTTTTTGGCTTATTTATACTGGTTATTGCTTCTAGCAATTTATATATAGCACTTTTTACTGCCTGCTGCATACTTTTTACTGTATTTTATTGCTATTTTCTGTACTTCTTAAGCACTTATTTGTTTGCTCTGATTTCCTGCCAAGGAGTGTATCATATAACTGATTTGTTTGCAGTTAAAAGCATTCTGTAGAGTCTTCTTGTTCCTTTATCTGTTTAAAAACTTTCATTTTGTGGCTCACTGCTGTGATAAACATTTCTGTAGTGTTTACTGTCTAAAAGAGTGCAGGCTACTAGCTTTAGTATAGTATTGTTCCCCACCTTTCCTCCCTGTTGGTGTCTTGCTGTTATACTTGGTGGCTTTGCAGTTGTCCGCCCCTACTGTAAATTTGATCTGGAACACTCCTCCCACTCTAGTGTCATTAGCTCATTCTACCTAATACAGAGAGAACATCTGAGAAGGCCAACCCACTTAGTTTCTTTCCTTCTGTTTCTCCTTTCTCCCTTACAAAAAAAATTTTTGCTTGAATCTCCTTGTGTTCTGACTGTGCTTCTCAAACATTCTGGAAATATAGAGTATATTTTAGTGCATTTATTAAAAAAGTATTTGACTTAATATTGCTACAACTCAAGTGCTCTAGGTTGCTCTGCATCTGAATTGTTTTAGTGTGTTTCAGCTACTTTTCTGTATATATAGACTTTTCTGTATATGTAGACTAGCTACTTATTCTACTGTATTACTGCCTCTTAAATCGTTTTTCAGTTGTGCACTTGCCTTGCTTCATTCAAAAAGTTTTAAATTGCTAATTTTG
This sequence comes from Protopterus annectens, assembly GCF_019279795.1. Lineage (NCBI taxonomy): Eukaryota > Metazoa > Chordata > Ceratodontiformes > Protopteridae > Protopterus > Protopterus annectens. The sequence continues at coordinate 707,879,586 of NC_056730.1, read as the reverse complement.
TAGAGTTTTAATTGCATTTACTGTTTAGGGCTACACACTCAAGTGCATTAGCCTTTTCTGTGTTTATTTACTTATTGTTGCATTGTTTAGCCTGTTTTAACCAAAGAAAACCCCCCAAAAACAAAACATATTATCTTGTTTGCTCATTTCCTGCCTTTCCTAGCTAGTATAGTCCAAATCCCAGGCTTTGCTGGTTTCAGGACTTTATTTTCTGTGTTTAGAGCTATCCAGACATTGCTGTGATAGAGGGAAGTCCTACTGCGTACCAGTGGGAGTGTTGAGCATTGTACTGCCTATCTAACACTAGAGGAGTGGTTTCCGGCTCTGAAATTGTAATTTTACTAGCCATTTTGGGCTGATTTCTGTCCCTTTCAACTTTCTGGCTTAAAAATGCATGTGTTTGTGCATATTTCGCACCGTGCAGCACAGCGGGGCTACAGTTAAACTATTCCAGGTGCCAGAAAGTCTGCTCTTCAAATTATTCATTAGAACTAACTGGTTTCTCAGTAGTAGCACTTAAATCTGAACCCCTGTGACCAGCACTTGCTCTAGAACCTGCTGGGAAGCTTTAGGAAGTCTGAAACTGATACAAGCACTCAACTCTCCTTGTTAATAAGAAGAAATTAATTGTAGGCACTAAACAGCCTATAATTGCAAAGTACCTTGCAAAGGTAAGGGAAAACAGCTGTTGTACTTTACAAAAAAAGCACCTAAACAGGCATGTTCAAGGGTCAGCTTCTGGTGATTTCTCCTGTCCACTTGGTGAATGTGGGCATACTAGGGCAATGCCTCATGTACACAGACAATCCTCTACTCCTACCACCCAACACTACAACCTGTGAGAGATGCACTTACATAGCCAAAATGGAAGCAAAGCTCTCTCCAGCCAAGATTGTGCTAGACAGTCAAGAGGAGAAGGTTAACACCTGCACTACACCTCAAACAACACATAGTCCTTCAAAACCCACACCATCAACACCCACACATGGCAACACTAAACCCACATATGCAGAGGCCCTTAACATTAACCTGCCCAAGCAACAAGGACCTCTGAAGCTGAAATACAAACAAACACCAGTCACAACCAAAGTGACACATAGCTCACAACACCAGTGTGCCACCCAACAACAGCCCCTAAAGCAAGACAACGTACCCAACACTTTAGTCATAGGTGACTCTATAGTCAGGCACACTGATGTCCCACTCACCAGGCTGAGCAAGGAGAAAATTACAGTCAGCTGCCTGTCGGGTGCCAGGATCCAGCACATAACGCATGCACTCAAGTCAACTCCACAACAAGTACAAATACGTCTCTGTCATTGTCCATGTTGGAGTGAATGACTTAAGATGTACCTCCCTGGACTACATGAAAGGAGACATGGAAGAGCTCTCGGATCATGTGGCCCAGGCAGGTATGACCCTAGCCCTGAGTAGCATCCTGTCTTCGCCCGGAATCCACAGTATAAGGACAAAATGACTGACTTCAACAATTGGCTAAGCTTCTGGTGTCATTCAAAGGGTATCCAGTATCTGTCTGCCTGGGACGACATGATCGACAAACCACAATGCTTTGCCAGAGATTGTCTGCACCTGTCACCCCTGGGATTCAGGTTACTGGCTAAAGCTCTTGCCACCCCTATAGTGCCTTTTTAGGCAAGGTTCAAAGGACAAAACCACCACCGTAACAGATACAAGCACGCAAAATTTGAAGGTAATGCTACTCAATGCTAGAAGTCTAAACCTCAAAATGCACTCTCTCGAGGCACTCCTAAAAATGGAAAACATCGATATCTGTGCAGTAACTGAGACCTGGTTCAAGACTCCAGAGAGCACCCCTGCAATACCAGGCTACAACTCTTACCACACTTTTCAGCCACCAAACCAAGACCAAAACACTAAAGGTGGAGGAGTGTCCATATTCGCGAAGGATATTCACACCTCCATGCTAGTTGCCCAACACAATGCATCTGAAATTCTCCAGGTGCAACTAACACTAGATAAGACTGCAGTCCAAATTATAGCTTGCTACAGATCCCCCAACATGCCCCCAGGTTCTCACTACACCTTTCTAAACATACTGGAAAATATTAAGATTCAACCAAACACCCTAATACTGGGTGATTTCAACTAACCTGCCATTAACTGGGAAAACTACTCGGGTACCAACACCTTTTCCCAATGGTTCTTGGAATTCATAAATTCCAACGCCCTGGATCAACTAATTCATTGTCCCACCAGGGGCTCCAATATCCTAGACCTAGTCATTACCAACATGGGAGATATATGCTCCACATCAATGGTCACCCCCTCATTGGTCAGGTCATAAGCAAATCAGCCTTGACATCCACATCCCACCCCCACCCCCCAGTAAGGAAACCTCTGTAAAAAAAACTTCTCCAAAGCCAACTTCATGCTACTTATGCCAGAAGTGACAAACTTCATGGCACCCATGAAGACGGGAGCTGAAAGTTTGACTGCTGAATCCTACACTAAGGCACTGTATGAGCACGTCTACTCGTGCATGAATCGTGCCATCCCAAATATAACCAATACGCTCTCCTTCAAAAAAAAGGAAGCCAATGTGGTAGTCCCCTGCCATAAACAAACTATGCAACAGAAGGAAGAAACTGTTGCAGAAAAGAGGAAAATCCCAGGATGCAAAAAACTCCCTTACCAGCCTCAGTAAGAAGCTGAGATCCCTCATAAAATCCTCCAAAGCTAGTTACAAAATTAAAATTGCCAAAGATTCCAAAGGCAACAACAAGGCATTCTATAGTTATGTCAAGAATCTAAATGGCAATGCTCAGATCTGCTCTGAGCTACAACAGAATGGCATTAAATATACTGATCCCAAGGATATTGCCAATATCCTGGTAGATCGATTTAGTGCCAACGTCACCCCCCTCTCACCCCCTAAAGGGCCCATCTCAATACCAAAAGATTGCCAAATTCCAGCAATCACAGCTACACAAATAGGAACCGCACTCTCCAAAGCTAAGAATACAGCATCCATGGGACCAGATGACATCCCGGGCTGTGTACTATGTGAACTACTAAATGAACTGGCACCTCACCTAAGCGTCATGTTTAATCATAGCCTCACCTCAGGATTCGTGCCCACTGAGAGGCGCACAGCTACAATTATCCCACTCCACAAAGGGGGATCCACCTTGGATCCCAGGAACTACCATCCCATCAGTCTGATGTTCCTGATCTGCAAGGCCATGGAACGTTTTATCATGGAACTTATAAACAAAGACCCTGGCAACCTTCAAACACTGGACCCCACGCAGTTTGGGTTCGTGAAGGGCTGATCTTGTCTCCTGAACCTGATTGACTTCTTTGAATCATTCTAAAAAGCTGTGGACGAGGGTAAGGTGGTCCACACAGCCTATCCGGACCTCGCCAAGACCTTCAACACCATCCCCCACTCTGGAATCATAGATAAACTTACTAAGCTGGGCATAAATCCCTACGGCACTCGATGGGTTGCCAACTGGCTTACTGACAGAACTCAGACTGTAAAAGTAGCCGACTTCAAATCCAGTTCTAGACAAGTGACAAGTGGAGTACCTCAGGGTTCAGTCCTGGGACCGCTCTTGTTTGGCATCTATTTCTCTGAAGTACAGGCCAACACTAAGGGACTCTGGCTAACAAAGTTCGCAGATGACTGCAAACTGGGAGCCATTATTAAATCCCCAAATGATGTGGATATTCTACAAAAAGGCCTTACAGAAACAGATGCTTGGTGCCAGAGCCATGGGCTCAAGCTTAATGCCAAGAAATGTACAGTTATCCCCTTTGAAAAAAAAACATGTGCCTATGATTTACCACATAGGTGGCAGTACACTAAATACCGAAAGTGTGATGAGAGACTTAGGGATACAGGTGGACAGTGGTCTCACCTTCGATAACCACATTGCCACAACAGTCAGGAAATCCTTCTATGTTGCACACCTCATCACTAAGGGCTTTTCATCCAGAAAAAAGGAGGTCATTGTCCCACTGTACTCATCCCTCATTAGACCCATTATAGAGTACAATGCCCCGTTTGGTATGTACCTCACAAGAAATCTGCAACAGTTGGAAAGGCCACAGAAATACCTCACTAAAAAAAATCACAAGCCTAAAGAAGATGCCCTATGCTGACCGTCTAAAAGAACATATATACTCTGTGGCACATTGTCTGCTCAGAGGTGATTTCTGCTTAACATACAAGGCCATGTCAAACCCAGAGCTGTTGGATATGCTCCACTTAAAGAAATCCCAATCCCTCAGAGCCACACGCTCCAGGGATCTAAACCTTGTCATTACAATGAACAAAACATGCTGGAGGGATAGGTTCCTAACCCAGAGACTCCCCATACTCTGGAACAGACTGCCCATACATGTGAAGCAGAGCGCCTCCTTGGCCCTCTTCAAAAGGAACCTTGACGATTGGATGGGAGATAGGAAATTCACCCCGGGGATCATGTCAGTCACCCTGCTAGACAGGGGTCCAGGGAAGTAAATATTGTGAGAAGAAATATCCAGGGAATTGTTTGGCTAGGCTTGTATAGGCCCTAGGGCCGATAGCCTAGTACCAACCTATGAACCTATGAATGCCCTATCCACCTTTCCACTAATGTGTTATATATAACTTAGAAAGGTTGCAGGAATGTTGTACCCTCTGATATAAGCCTGTTTGTGACTTGGTTTATTGTGCAGAAGCTGCTTTAACAAAAGTAACCACATAAACTTCAAACCTGAAAACTGGAGAGCTATAGCCCAGTAATGAATGTTGTTCAAAAGTTAATAGGTACTTTGAAATGTGTTTTGTTTTGCATTTTTTCCTTTTGACTGTAAGTAAGAACCTGTTTCTGTACTCAAGTTGATAAGCTTGGACTAAATGCTGGTGCTGCTAACACAGGGGCCAATGTATTATACATCAGGTAATAATACATAATATTGTTTTTTTAACAGTCTAATAGCTTAAGGATCAAGAGGCAAGGAAATGAGAGCTGTCATTCTTGGAAAAAGTGGTGCAAATCTTATGTTTTTATCTTGTTGTACCTCCTACATACCTTCCCAAATAATGTCTATTCTTAAATTAATGCTAAATCTATCTGCTATCAAAAGACTGTACACACCATGGATTTACTACTAACTTTTCTCTTAAATGCAGACACCCAAAAACCTTATTCAACAGTTTTCGAAACAGTGCATTCCTAATATTTTCCCTTAAAATTATTGTTCAGGTTTCACCCATTGCAATTTATAAAAGCTACTGGCAGCCTATATGTTTACAGTTTCCCAGACATCAATCTAGCAGTATAATAATTTTCAGTTTTCTTGCTGTGAGGGCCTAAAGGGTACAGTACTGAACACCGATGACTGTTTTTACTGTCCCCAAAACAGCAATATGTAAATAGAATAAGCTGATGATAAATGATTCTGCATTTCTTATGCACTGGCTTGGCAGATATATGGCAGCTGTCATATTGTTTCCATTGTGTTACCTTGCTGTATTTGGAGCCGGGTACTGCTTGGGCTACTAACTGTATCCATTGAAGTAAAACCTTAGGTACTCAGAATCACATTTACTGGCCAAGTATGCGCATATACAAGGAATTTGACTCTGGTTTCAATGACTCTGCAAGTAAGAATTACATAAACGACATACATACAACTTCTTCTTTTGGCTTTTCCCGGTTAGGGGTCGTGACAGCGGATCACCTGTCCGCTCATGATTGGCAGTGGAGTTTTACAGTGTTGAGTTGCCAGCCCGGCACCCAACCTTCCACAGAAGGCACACACAAGCACGCACACATGCCTAGGGACAATTTAGAGTGTCCAATCCACCTACAGCATGTCTTTGGGATGTGGGAGGAAACCAGAGCACCGGGAAGAAACCCATGCGATGACAGGGAGGACATGCAGACTCTGCACAGAAGACACCACAGCTGAGGATCAAACTGGAGAGCCTCTTGCTGTGAGGTGGCAATGCTAACCACTGCACCACTGTGGCCACCCAAACGACATACATACAACTATTAAGAACAAAACAAACAACATACATACAACTATTAAGAACAACCCAAAAAAATGTAAATATACATATACGTATACATACAAGGTAAAAAGTGCAACTCAGTGCAAGAAATACTGAAATAAACTCTGAAAGAAACAAGTATTAACAATATTCAGAGACTTGGGAAAAAGAATACCCCAGCCTTATAAGCTGAGTTAACTATTTTTGAACTTGATGACCTGTGGAAAAAAATGTTCTTATATCTGCTTGTTTTGGTGTGTATTAATCTATAATGCCTGACCGATGGTAATAGTCCAAAAAGATGGCCTGGATGTGAATGGTCTGTGATGATATGATAATGTTGTGGATTATCAGATTTTTAACATTATTCCATACTAGTAGGTGTTTCTCATAGATTCAGATCAGGCTGTGGGCTAAATACCATCCATGTCAGGCTAATTGGCAAATCCCTGACATTTAAGTAACTCTGTCCTGGTGTTTGATTAGTGAGCAAAGACAAAAACCCTTCCAGCCTGCAATGGTACAAGGCCTCCTAAAATAATGATAAAAACAAATCATAATCACTAAATGGAAAATCACATTCCCTCCCTAAACTGGTAACAAACAAGAATTACACAGGGACCCCTGCCAGTCCCTTTACTATTCTTTAAACCTTAACACAGGCTTTGGAAATACTTCTTTAGATATTCGGCAATATGCAAATGATACCCTTTAATCTCTTATGAAGAAAAACAAGAGTGTACAAAACAGATTGCAGGAAAACTTGCAGACATATAGTACATTGTTACATGATAATCTGGCAAACAAAGTCAAGCTTTAGCAGCATCAAAAACACTATCTGAACATACTGGAGATAAATGGAATAATTGAAAATAGAAAATATCTGGAGTTAATTCTTGGTTGGGACTTTACTTTCAGGCAGTGTAGTGAAATAGTGGCAACCAAAGTTAATAATCAACTATGGATCTTGCATAAGGTTGCACCTCACACCTGAAGCAAAATCAAAAGGGCTGCACAACTGATTCTTAAATCCAGACTTCCTCAAGGCAATTCTAGCCTCATGAATTTATATCAGTGGATAACAGAAAAATGAACTTCCACATATAATACAATAGCAAAGTTTGCTGCTGGAAGACCTTTTACAGTCCACCAGTTTTTACCATTAAACTTACAGGCTGGCGATCATTGATCAATATGCATATGAGGGATATGTCAAGGGCCTGTCTTCATAATTTTTCTATTCTCACTATTTTTAATAATAAATAAAGCTAATAAAATAAAAAAAGAATAAAAAGTTAGATTTTTGTAGAGAAAAATATGGTCATTATGTGACTCCAGAGTGTTTAACTTCCTGTTAAATGGCAACATAATTATTCCCTGCTGTCATATTTTATCTTTCTTGCATAAATTGTTGGATTTGTTTTTCTTAATGGCTGCTGAAATGCACATGTTGAATCAGCCTACTTCTTTTGTTTTTTATGTGCTTCAAGAATTCAAGAATCAATCTCTTTCTTTTGTTTCTTCTGTTCTTCAAGAATTCTGTCTCTCCCCAGATCCAGTTTGGATAGATGGATAATAAACATCTTCTTCAGCTGATCCACTGTTCATAGGTTCATAGGTTCATACTAGGCTATCTGCCCTAGGGCATTTATAAGCCTAGCCAGAATGTGTTTGGCTTTCGCCACCCATTTTAAATTTATTTTGCTATGCCCTTTTTCGAGGTTAGTATACTGTGCCTCTATCTAACAGTGACACAGAAGTGATACCCGGGGTAAACCTACGATCTCCCATCCACTCATCAAGATTCCTCTTGAAGAGAGTCAATGAGGGACTCTGCCTAACCTGGACTGGGATTTTATTCCAGAGTGAAGGGAGCCTCTGGGTTATGAATCTGTCCCTCCAGCATGTCCTATTTATTTCAGTGCTGAGGTTCAAGTCTCTCGAGCGCGTAGCTCGATGGGATTTGGATTTTCTGAGGTGCAGCATGTCCATTAATTCGGGGTTGGACATGGCTTTTCAGGCACAGATCGCCTCTGAACAGGCGGTATGCCACTGAGTAGAGCTGGAGTTTCTTTAACCGGGCAGCATATGGCATCTGTTTGAGCCCTTTGATCCTCTTGGTGAGGTACTTTTGGGGTCTTTCCAGTTGCTGCAGGTGTCTGGTAAGGTACATCCCAAAAGGGGCATTGTACTCAATTATGGGCCTGATGAGGGATGAGTAAAGAGGCGATGACCTCCCTGATCTAGATGTGAATCCCTTCATGATTAGGTGGGCTATATAAAATGTTTTTCTAACCACTTTGGCCACGTGGTTGTCAAATGAGAGATTGCTATCAACTTGGGTCCCCAGGTCCCTAATTACTTCTTCTGTACTTAATGGATTTCCACCTATGTGGTAATTTGTGGGCACTTTGTTTTTGCCAAAGGGGATGACTATACACTTTTTGGCAGTTAGCTTGAGGCCATGGCACTGGCACCAGTTGTCTGTTTCTATGAGGCCCTTTTGGAGGATGCTTGTGTCGGCTGGAGAGTCGATTATGGCACCCAGTTTGCAGTCATCTGCGAACTTGGTCAGCCACAGTCCTTCCGTGTTGGCCTGTACCTCCGAGAAATATATACCGAACAAGAGAGGTCCCAGGACTGAGCCTTGTGGGACACCACTTGTAACTGGTTTGGAGTCTGACATGGCTCCAGCAATTCTAACCATGTGGGTTCTGTCCTTGAGCCAGTTTGCAATCCATCTAGTGACATAGGGGTTTATATTTAAGCTGGTGAGCTTATCTATAATGCCCGAGTGGGGTATTGTATCGAAGGCTTTTGCGAGGTCCAGGTAGGCTGTGTGGACCACCTTCCCCTCGTCAATGGCCTTGGTGACTGTTTCAAAGAAATCAACCAGGTTTAAGAGGCAGGATCTGCCCTTAACAAAGCCGAACTGTTGTAGGTTTGAAGGTTGAACAGATCATAATCTAGTACCTCACCTCAAGTATGTTTGTAAAGGAGGAGCCTTTTGGAAGTGAAGGATTCTAGATGGCATAACCTCATATTTCTCAGCTTATTAGTGCAAGAAATCTGGGCAAAACATAAAATAATAGGGGAATGAAGGCCCAAAAAACAGGGATAGATTTTAAATAATGCTTGCATAAACTTAGAACATTGCTAAAAATAACAGGATTTGTGTTTATTTATTTATTTTATTTTATTTTTTATTTTTATTTTACATTTGTTGACCAGGCTAGTCTAACTGGATATATGTCCATTTTCAGTAGAGGCCCGGGGAGATAAGCTCCAAGATAGGACAATGGAATTAACACAATAACAACTAGGAAACATGAGACAAATAAATCCTATTAACAGTAGCTATTAGAGGTTATTACAGTAAAATTTACAGTGCAGAATACAGGCATAACATAGGATGCTAATACAATCAAGGTATTCTATAGATAGATAGTATAATAGATTAAATAGGACGGAGTTGCTGTTAATGAGTAGATGGGGTAGGAAGAGCAAAGTATTTAGAGACATATAGACTAGTCAGGTTTTGAACAGGGGCCTAACCAGTGAGTTTTGAGGAACACTTTCAATTTGTTTTTGAAACAGGATAGTGAGGGAAGTGTGGAGAGTTCATTTGGGAGGAGATTCCAGGCTTTTCCAACAATATTAGAAAAAAGGGAGTCACTAGCCTTGTTGTTTGGCTTAGTGGTATGTACTAGAAGTTTCTGAGAAGACCTTAAGGATTCCAGGTTTTTATAGGGAGTGATTAGTGTGGAAAGAATAGGAGTTTTGGAAGGTTTGTAAAGAGTGTTGTGGGCTATAGTTAGTTGATGGAATTTAATCAGATTTTGTAGTTCAAGCCATCCCAGCTGCTTTAAATTAATGCAGTGATGGGTTCTGAATGGGTTGCCTGTTGCAAATCTGGAAATGTTATTGTAAGACATTTCCAATTTGCTAAGATTATTTTTAGATAGGTTAGTAAAAATAGTGAGGCATAAAGAAGAGAAGAGATTAGATGAGTGTGTGCTATTGTGGTTCTAGCTGAAGGTAGAAGGAAGGATTTTATCCTATAGAGAGAGCCTAGCTTTTTGTTGACAGTTTTTATAGTATTGTTAATATGGGTATCGAAGTTCAGATTATTGTCAATGGTGACACCTAATAGTTTGGTGGTTGGTTCAGGGGATATAATAGTTTTATTGGTAGAGTTAACTGAGAAATCCAATGGGGGGGAACTTCTTAGTGGGAGAGAAAAGGAGGAGTTTAGTCTTTTTGGGGTTTAGGAGAAGGCATCTATGTGTGAACCATTGCTCAACTGTGTTAAATACTTGTTGGGTAAGAGAGAGAAGTTCAAAAGAGGAGGGGGCTGAGCATATCAGTGTAGAGTCATCTGCATGTTGTATGCATGTAGCTTGGGGGATGGCAAGGTGAAGGTCATTAATGAATATGGAAAAAAGTAGGGGTCCAAGGATGGACCCTTGAGGGACACCCAGGTTGACGGGCAGGTGAGTAGAGAGAGACTTGTTCCAAAGTACGGCCTGTTGTCTTTTATCGAGGTAGGACTGGAACCACTTTATGGAAGATTAATCTAGTGACAGGGATTTCAGTATTTTGATGAGAATTTGGTGATTTACCATGTCAAAAGCTTTAGACAGGTCAATAAATAGTGCTGAAGAGAGTTTGTTTAGATTGCGTTTTTTGTTGATACAATCTGTGAAGGAAAGGAGGGCAGTAGTAGTGCTATGCGATAGTCTGAAACCATGTTGACAGTTGGCTAGTAAGTTATTTTGTGTAAGATGGTTGAGTAATTGTCTGTAAATGCATTTTTCCATGATCTTTGCCAGAGGTGAGAGGAGGGCAATGGGGCAGTAATTGGAGAGTTCAATGGATTGTCCTCCTTTGTGGAGGGGGATAATATGGGAAATTTTCCATAAACTGGGGATATAACTTTCAGTAATAGTTCTATTGATCAGGATAGAAATGGGATAGGCAATAGCTTTGGCGGATTGTTGTAGGAATTCAGCAGGTAGTTGGTCAGCTGAGGGTGAGCATGGTTTCAGTTTCTGTAGAAGGGATAGAATATATGATGTTGGGACGGGTTAAAAATGAAAAGTAGGGGGTGAGGATGATTCATCGGAAGGTAGAGTGAAGTTGTTAGGTGACAGTTGACTAGCTAGTGTTTGAATAGCATCAGTAAAAAAGCTATTAAAAGCATTAGCTATATGTATTGGTTGTTTGTGTTCAGTGTTTTGAGGGTTTGGAGTAGTGGATTGCCCTGGATGGAGTAGTTGGTTGATACTAGACCAGAATTTCTGCGGCTTGTTTTGACTAGCTTGTTGGGATTGCAGGTAGTAGTTTTTTTTTGTCAGATATTATAGCTTTCTTAGTTTCATTTTGTCTAAATATTTGTTGGTCTATAGGGTTTTTTGTTTTCCTCCATTTTGCCCAGTGTTTGTTTCTTAAATTTATTTTATGTTTGGTTTCTTTAGAGAGCCATGGAGCATGATTGGTTTTAGTTCTAATTAGTCTGGTTGGGGCATGGTGGTTGAGCAAGGAAGTTGGAGTTAAAGTAACTAACGGCTTCATCTAAAGGAAGGTTTTGTAAGGGTGACCAGTTGCATGCTCTTAGTTCCAACTGGAACAGTTCAGGGTTAAAGTACTTTTTAGATCTGATGTTTTTCACAGATGTTGGGGAGGGAAAGTTGGTTTTATGTATGATGATATAGGTAAGAGAGTGGTCACTTAAATCATCAGGGAGGGTTCCTGAGTCATACATGTGAGGATGATGGTTAATGAGAATCCAGTCTAATAAGCTAGATTTTTTGATAGATTTATTTATCCTGGTAGGGGAGGTAATGGTTTGGGAATACCCATATAGGTTTATATGGTTTGTGGGAGACTGCTGCAGAAGAGGTCCAGTCAATATCTGTGTCGCCTAGGATAATGGTTTCTTGAGGCAGGTTTTGGGAAAGCCAGCAAAGTATATTTTCCAAGGTCGCTGTGTTATTACCAGGAGGTGGATATATACAGATAATATAGATGGATTTGGAATTGTTAAGAAGAAGTTTGGAGATAAGAATTTCTGCATTGGAGTCTATAGGTGGTTTACAGTTATGAGTGGTTAATTGTAAGCTAGATTTATATAGGATAGCAACCCCTCCACCTTTCTTGGATGTTCGGTCTAGTCTCAGGATATTATATCCAGGTGGGATGATTTCATTGTCTTTGGTTGCAGGTTTTAACCAAGTTTCTGTTAAGCAGAGAATATCAAAGGAATAGATTTCAGTTAGAGCTTGGAGTTGAGATATTTTATTGTTTATACTTCGTATATTAAGATGAGAAATTAAAAGGGAGTTAGCTGGTTTGGATAGGGCTTGGGTAGGTAATTCTTTGAGGTTGAGGAGAGAGATAGGAGTTGTTGGGGGGCCTGGGTTAGGGTGAATGTCGCCATCCTTTAAAGAGAGTAGTAGGCTTAGATAGTGTGGGTTGGGGAATTTGCTGTATAGACATAGACATTTTTTTGGGTTTAGATTGTTGTATTTTGTGTGTAGTGTTCTATGATATTTAGGAAGAATGTAGTTAGATGAGGATGTTATGTTAGCATGAATAAAATGGAAAGGTGAGTTTGGAGAGTTGGTTTCTTTTTTGGGGTAGTTTTAGTTTGGGTCTAGTGGGTTTTCAAATTAGGTGAATAGATGGGTGAGGATTAAAGAAGGCAGTAGCGAGAGTGTGAATAAGAGTGTGAAAAAGGATGGGATGGATTGTTTATTCATTATATGAACTGATATAGGTTCTTTGTAGGTCGAAGATAGAAATGTGTTGGGAGGAGGTGAGAGAGTGAGTAGAGTGTGGTGTGATAGGAGGAGAATAGTGACAAGTTAGCATTACTGGAGTTGGCATGCATTTTTCTGAAGGATATTTTAATGAAGGATATAAAGTCTGAAACTCAAATGTAAGTTATTCTTTAGTGACTTCAATCCTCAGTGAAATGTCAGAAAACCACATATTTTATGAGGATCAGGTCAAACATATGAGGCAAAAATCTGGACATTCAGCGAAAATCTGGACAGTTGAGAGGTATGTACAAATTTGAAGGCCAAGATTATTGAAACAGATACATTTCTTTATCTAGGTAGAATCTTTGTCCAAGGAAAGGATAATCTCATTTGCATTCCTTTGACCCCCCACTAATGCTGTCAGTCTTTATACATTATCACAGGGTTGGGTTTTATAGGTACTCATTCTACAACATGAAAAGCAGCCTGCCAATGTATTCACCATACAGATAAATGGCTCGGTGTTATACAATTTCCACAATGCTACAGGATACAGATTGCATACTTCTCCTACATTATGCTGACAATATTAAAATCAGTCCTGCCTCAAAATTATAAACCTTGTGCATATCCTAAACAGTAATATGTTCCCCCAAAAAGGGAAAAGACATGTCTAAAAGTATCCATATATCATTTTATAAGCCTAGATGTGCATAAACATGTAGAAAAATGCCATATAGACTGGAATCCCCAAATAAATCCAAGATTTTATTTCACAAAACACAGTAAGCACTTTGGTTTGGTAGATATCACCAAACTTCTTCAGACAAAGTAACAGACCAAATGCAGTCATATTTATACTGAACACACCCTACCTAACAATCAATTAACACCAATTAATAATGTACACTAAAACCTATATGCATTATGAAATGTTCACCTTACAAATCAGTACATACATAAATACACATTTTTAAAATTCCAATTCTCAACATATCAAATACAAAAAATATAAATATAAAAAACACAATAATATTTTAAATTCTAATAAAAATGAAGAAATCCATTTATGATACTTATACCAAATACCAATAACAGAAAAAAAACTCATCTATCAAAAACTCAATTTCAATTTACTGGAAATGGACACATCATTTAAACCTGGTGGCAGGTAAGCATTAAGAAATACCTGCCCCCCAGGTTTCTTTCTCCTCGAGGAATAGTTTCCAGGGGCCCCCTCTATCCCCACATTTCACCCGCTGTAACACTACAAATTTTATTTGTACTTACTTTCCTCACTTGCTTAGAGAAAAACAGCTCTTATACTCACTTTCCTCACTTGTCTAGAGGAAAGTAGTTTTTTTTATTCAGGCATGTTCAATGGTCAGCTCCCAGTGTTCTCTCCTATCTATCTGATGAATCTGGGCATCTTGTGGAAATGTAGCAATTGGCTCATGTACACAGACAACCCTCTCCTCCTACCACCCAACACCACAACCTGTGAGAGATGCACTTATCTAGCCATACTGGAGGTAAAGCTCTCTCCAACCAAGACTGAACTTGACAGTCAAGAGGAGAAGGTAAACACTTGCACCACACCACACTCATCACATAGTCCCACTAAACCTACACCACCAAATTCCACACATAGAAACACAAAAACATTCATGGAGGCTCTCAGTAATAATCTGCTCAAGCAACAGAGACCTCCAAAGCAAAAACGCAAACAACCTCCACCCCCAATACAACCCAAATGATACAGAGCCCACAGACTCAGTGTGCTAATAAACCACAGTCCATAAGGCAAAACAATGTACCCAACACACTAGTCATAGGTGACTCTATAGTCAGGCACACTGATGTCCCACTCACCAGGCTAAACAAGGAGAAGGTTACAGTCAGCTGCCTGTCAGGTGCCAGGATCCGCCACATAACCTACCCACTCAGGTCACTCCACAACAAGTACAAATATGACTGTGTCATTGTCCATGTTGGTGTGAACAACCTGAGACATACCTCCCTGGACTACATGAAAGACATGGAAGAGCTCTCCGATCTTGTAGCCGAGGCTGGTATGACCCTAGCCCTGAGTAGCATCCTGCCATCTCCCAGAATGATACCGCAGTACAAGGACAAACTGATTGACTTCAACAACTGGCTAAGCTTCTCGTGTCATTCTAAGGGGATCCAGTATCTGTCTGCCTGGGATGACATGGTTGACAGACCACGATGCTTTGCCAGAGATGGCCTGCACCTGTCGCCCCTGGGATTCCAGATACTGGCTAAGGGTCTTGCCACCCCATAGTGCCTTTTTTAGGCAAGGTTCAAATTACAAAATCACCACCATAACAGGAACAGGCAAGCAAAAAGTGAGGGTAATGCTACTTAATGCTAGAAGTCTAAATCTCAAAATGCGCTCACTCGAGGCACTCCTTAAAATGGAGAACATCGATATCTGTGCAGTGACTGAGACCTGGTTCAAGGCTCTAGAGAGCATCCCTGCATTACCAGG
Organism: Protopterus annectens; assembly: GCF_019279795.1. NCBI lineage: Eukaryota > Metazoa > Chordata > Ceratodontiformes > Protopteridae > Protopterus > Protopterus annectens. The sequence continues at coordinate 707,864,279 of NC_056730.1, read as the reverse complement.
CTATAAATCATACCACACTTTTCGGCCATCTAACCTGGACCAGAACATCAAAGGCGGAGGTGTGTCCATATTCATTAAGGATATCCACACCTCCAGGCTAGTTGCGTAGCATAATACATCCGGGGCTATCCAAGTGCAACTAATTCTGGGCAAAACTGCAATCCAAATTGTAGCTTGTTACAGATCCCCCCACCATGCCCCAGGATTCCCGCTCCTTTTTTCTTGATATAATAGAAAATATTAGGGTTCAACCAAACACCCTAATAATGGGCAATTTCAACTACCCCATCATTAACTGGGAAAATTACTCATGTACCAACTCCTTCGCTCAACGCTTTCTGGAATTCATAAATTCCAATGCACTGGATCAACTTATCCACAGCCCCACCAGGGGCAACAATATCCTAGACCTAGTCATTACCAACATGAGTGACCAGTGTTCCACACCTGAAGTCAACTCCTCGTTGGTCTGATCCGACCATAAGCTAATCACCCCAGATATCTGCATTCCCGCACCCACCCTCCATTAAGGAAACCACGGTAAAAAATTTCTCCAAAGCCAACTTCATGCTTCTTAAGGCAGAAGTGGTGAACTTCATGACACCCATGCAGATGGACAATACAGTTACAACTGCTGAATCTTACACAAATGCACTCTATAAGCACTTACACGAGTGCATGGATCATGCTATCCCAAACAGAAACAAGACACTATCCTTCAAAAAAAGGAAGCCAATCTGGTTGTCCCCTGCCATAAACAAACTGTACAACAGAAGGAAGAAACTGTTGCAAAAGAGAGTAAAATCCCATGAGTGGAGGAGCTCCCTAGTCAGCCTCTGTAAGAAGCTGAGGCCCCTTATAAGATCCTCCAAAGCTAGCTACGAAAACAAAATCACCACTGATTCTAAGGGCAACCACAAAACATTCAATAGCTATGTCAAGAATCTCAATGGCAACACCCAGATCTGCTCTGAGTTACAACAGCACGAACATTACAGAACCAACTGATATTGCCAGCATCCTGGCAGATAGGTTCAGTGCTAACTTTACCCCCCTCTCACCCCCTAAAAGGTCCATATCTATACAGGAAGAATGCAGAGTCCCTGCAATCACATCTATGCAGGTAAAGGCTGCACTCTCTAAAACCAAAAACACAGCATCCATGGGACCTTACAACATCCCAGGCTGTGTTTTACATGAACTTCAGAATGAACTGGCTCCCCACCTAAGCACCATGTTCAATCATAGTCTCACATCAGGCTTTGTGCCCACTGAATGGCGCACATTAACAGTTATCACACTCCACAAAGGGGGAGCCACCACTGATTCTGGGAACTATCGCCCTATTAGCCTGATGAGCCTGGTCTGCAAGGTCATGCAACGTATCATCATGGAACTCATAAACAAAGACATTGGTAACCTTCAAACTCTGGACCCCACCCAGTTCAAGTTTGCGAAAGGCAGATCATGCCTTCTGAACCTGATCGACTTCTTTGAGGCAGTCACCAAAGCCGTAGACAAGGGTAAGGTGGTTCACACAGCCTGTCTTGACCTCGCCAAAGCTTTCAACACCTTCCCCCATTCTGGAATTATAGCTAAACTCACTAAACAAGATATAAATCCCTACATCACTAGATGGGTTGCAAACTGGCTCACTGACAGAACCCACACTGTAAAAGTTGCAGACTCCAAATCTGACTTCAAACCAGTGACAAGTGGAGTACCACAGGGCTCAGTCCTGGGACCTCTCCTGTTTGGTATCTATTTCTCTGAAATACAGGCTAACACAGAAGGCCTCTGGCTAATGAAGTTCGCAGATGACTGCAAACTAGGAGCCATAGTTGAGTCTCCAAATGATGTGGACATCCTACAGAAGGGCCTCACTGAGACACATGCCTGGTGTCAGAGGCATGGCCTCAAGCACAATGCCAAAAAGTGCATTGTCATCCCCTTTGGTAAAAACTCTGTACCCATGAACTACCACATAAATGGCAGTCTACTTAATGCTGAATGTGTGATAAGAGGCCTTGGGACCCAGGTGGACAGTAGTCTCTCCTTTGATAATCACATCGCCACAGTAGTCAGGAAATCTTTCTATGTGGCACACCTCATCACAAAAGGGGTCTCATCCAGGAAAAAAGAGGTCATTGTTCTCCTCTACTCAGCACTCATTAGACCCATTATACAGAACAACGCCCCTTTTGGAATGTACATCACAAGACATCTGCAGCAGCTGGAAAGGCCACAGAAGTACCTCACAAAGAGGATTACTGGCCTCATACATATGCCCTACACTGACTGTCTCAAAAAACCCCAGCTTTACTCTGTAGCATATCACCTACTCTGAGGAGATCTCTGCCTAGCATATAAATCTATGTTAAACCCAGAGCTGTTGGACATGCTACACCTAAAGAAATCCCAATCCCTCTGAGCTACATGCTCTAGGGACCTAAACCCTGTCACCACAATAAACAGGACATGTTGGAGGGATAGATTCCTGTCCCAGAGACTTCCTATACTCTGGAACAAGCTACCCATCTATGTCAAGCAAAGTTCCTCATTAGCACTCTTCAAGAAAAATCTTGATGAATGGATGTGAAATAGGAAATACACTCCGGGGATCACTTCTGTGGCTCTGCTCGACAGGGAACAGGAAATTAACTTTCTTGGATGGCGTAAGCCAGGGAACCTTGTTGGCTAGGCTTACTTAGGCCCTTGGGCCGATAGCCTAGTACCTACCTATGAACCTATGAACCTATTAGCTGCTGTCTAACCTAACTTCAGACTATCTCTTTGAATACTTTAGTAGTTTCCACTCAAGTGTTTGGCAGTGCCCTGTATAAATACAGCCATTTGAGTTGACATTTTTCCTGTAAAATCACCCTTGAAATTTCACTAATCCCTAGTTTTATACAGGGCAACAAGTTTGCAGTGACAAGCACTGTCTCCAGAGTTGCAAACCAGATACTCCTGACATTACTTTATATTTTCACTGAAATATCTAATCAATAAAAATGGAACTGTTGACATGGATACAAACTTTGCAACTATCTATGTTACCAGCTTGGTGGATATGGGCATCCTGAGGGAATGCAGAAATTGCCTAATGTTTACTGACAACCAGCTAATTCTCACACAAACTGATAAAGTATATGAGAGGTATATTTACTTGATGTCACTAGAGGCAAAGCTCTCACATAAAAGCACTCCTAATGTCAGTCAGGTGTTCAGTAGTACACACACTGCACCCATCACACACAGTACAAAGTAGACACATTGATCCACATACACTGAACTTAAATGTAACCTCCCTAAACCCCAAAGACCGCCTAGATGAAGTGCACATAATAATTGCTCTCAACAGCCCTGAATGCACTCTTTTAAAACAATACCCACATCAATAGATACAGGCACATCTCATGGAGCTTCTATTTCTAAGTCCATAAGGCAAGCCACCACACAATCCAACATTCTGGTCATTGGAAACTCCACTGTGAGAAGCACTGATGTTCTTCTCACTAGGCTGAGTAAGTAGAAAGTTACTGTCAGTTGCTTATTAGGATCCAGGATCTGCCACATTACACACACACTCAGGTAATTAGTCCATGTGGGTGTAAATAACCTGAGATGTACCTCCCTAGACTATATAAAAAGAGAGATCATGGAGCTTTCACAATAAGTACAAAAGGCTGGTATGAGTCTAGCATTGAGCAGCATTTTGTCTTATACCAAGATGATGCCGCAATACAAACAGAAGATGGCTGACTAATAATTGACTTAGTTTCTAGTGTCATTCTAACGGTATGAAATATTTGTCAGCATGAAAGCAAATGTTCAACAGACACCACTGCTAGGGATAGTCTACACCTCTTCTCAATAGGCTTATGAATATTAGCTAAAACACTGTCCTCCCCATAGTGTGTTTTTAGGCAATGCCAAACTGAAAGTACTTCAACACAGCAAACCAAAGCCAAGAAAATCTAAAGGTGTTACTACTGAATGCTAGGAGTCCAAACAAGAACCTCCATACTCTACAAGCTCTCCTCACCCTAGAGAGTGCTGACATCTTTGCAGTCACTGAAACATGGCTTAAAGCCATGGAGAGCACACTAACAATGCAAGTCTATAATGGTTTCCATTAGAAAAGACCCGCTACTACAAAGACAGTGACTAAAGGTGGGGGTGTATTGATTTACATCAAAAATAACTATACCTCAAGGCTAGTCAAGCAGGGCAATGCACTTGAGTTTCTGTACATTCAAGTCACCATAGGCAAATTTTCATACCACTTCCTCGCAAGCTATGATCCAGGAAACCCAAAACATATATTTAAGCTTACTGGAAATACCCCCCATCTAACCCAATACTATATTCATGTGTGATTTTAATTACCTCACTATTAACTGGGAATAATTTATAAAACTAACCATGCAGGCACAGAGATTCCTGGATTTTGTAAATACAAACTTTATGGACCAGATTGTCAAGAAGATGACCAGGAGCACAAACATAATGGATCTGGTCCTCATTAATATATGAGAGAGTGCTGCACACCCCCTAGTGTAATGTCTACTTTTTTAAGGTCAGACCACAAAATGGACTTAGAAGTAAAAATAAAATCTGGAGCCCCAGTTAACCCTGGAGTGTTCAGGAACTATTCTAAGGCTAACTTCCTACTATTAAGTGGTAACCTGGCAACATTTTTAGCCCCAATAAACCCTGAGAACACTTCTACCTCTATGGCACTGTTCACAGAAACCCTGTACAAGCAGGTTAATAGCTGCACAGAGGCAACTGTATTCACCAGGAATAAGTACAAAACTAACTCAAATAAATAAATAAATAAATAAATAAGCCACCCTAGTGGAATCACAACATCAGTAGGTTGTATAGCAGAAGGAAGAAAATCATGGAAAAATTAGGAGGTGTAGCACCCTGCACAATAAAAGCACTCTCATCAAACTAAACAAACAGCTGAGGACAAATAAAGTTCACCAAAGTCAAACTTCAGGTAAATTTGGCCTCCAGGCCAAGGACAGCCACAAGGCATTCTTCGGCTATGTCCACAACCTCAAAGGCAATACAAAATTGTGTACAGAGATCATTGTTAGTGGAGCCAAATATACTGAGTCAGAGTAGATATCTCAAATCTATTGACAGACAACTTCAGCTCTAAATTTACCCCTCTCTCCCCCCAACTTCTTCTCAGGAAATGCCATCAAATATAATTCCCCCTATTATTACCAGGGAACAGGTCCTCAGTGCTCTCTCTAAGGCCAAGAACACTGCATTGACAGGCCCAGACAATATCTCAGGATGCCTTCTAAATTGAGTGAAAAATAACCTATCAGGCCCTCTAGTACTGTTATTTAACAGTAGCTTCTGAAAAGGCTTTGTGCCTCATAAATGAACAACAGCCATTCCTCAGCACAATGTTGGGCCATCTAAAGACCCTAGAAACTATAGATCCATAAGTCTCACTAGTCTCATATGCAAAGCCATGGAAATAACTATAATGGAGATGATTAATAATGACATAGGGCACTTCCAGACACAAGACCCAACCAAATTTGGTTTCACCAACACAGCCGGATCATGGTCAAGTGGGGCCCTGGGCAGGGTGATGGATCTGGTCACCCCATACACAGCCCCCCTCCAGCCATTCTAGTGTTCCATTACCTGGCTATTTCTCCCTAGTTACCATAAACATTGTTCAAACCTCTCAGTGTGCATACTGTTTTCTGCTTTACTTTTACAATAATTATTTGGATTTAATTTAAAACTTTTATTTCACATTTTATAGCACAAACACTGGCATACATTTACTGAACAAAGTAATACAGCCTCACAATGAAAACAGACTTAGCATTAAACATTCTCTGTCCTTGAAACTCATATTCATGAAACAACATTGAACTCCACATTCAAAGAAAATTCATCTGGCATGTGGCAGATAAAGTTTACCTTTGGGCTGTTTTCAAAACATAGGCCCCTTGCACACATTTTAGGACCATGCAGACATGCATGTGTTCCTTTATACACCTTCCTGATTGTATTAAATCATATTCCTTGCATAATACACATCTCTTGTTAGAGCATGCTTTAAATTTGTAGTTTTGGACATTTTTTTCAGTAAGCAATGAAACAAAATGTATGAATCAATGACAAAATTACCCAATTCAAAAAAATTTCAACCATATAAGTCCACTCAAACTTCTGTCATTACAATCCACTAATATCAGTCAATATACACAATCTCTGCAGAAGTAAGAGTCATCTGAATAATTCCACATCAGAGACTTGTAACTAATGAAGAGGTTGCTGCCAGTAAACAAATTTATATTTCAGCGTTTCATCTACAAATTCAATGCCTGCTACCCTTGAAGAATAAATTGCCTATGTTACATTAAAAAATGGTAAACTGATAATATTGTAATAGGGAATGGATGGCAAACTGACAAGAGGTTCATAGTTACTAGGCATCTCATCCAAAAGAGGACATTCTCAGGACTGCAGCAACCCACCCCCTTAAAGTACAACACAGAATTAGCAATCTGTCTACATGCTGTGGGAGTAGAACAAACAGCCTTCTTCATCAAAAGCAAATATGCTACCTGTTGTGCTACTAACAATGCTTTTAAATTCTTTTGCACAATAATGACACCATTTGCTAAACAAAACAGTTGCACATTGTAAACAGACTTAGCATAAGCAGCAGTAAACTTCTCTTCCCTTGAAGCTCAGATATCCTTGGAAAATGCACCTGACACTCAATTCCTTGAAAATGCACCTGAAACTCAACTCCTTGAGACTCGATTTTTTTTAAGTGGTAGTTGGGGTAGAGGATTAAGCCTTTTGTTTCCTGTAACTAAGGTACAGGGTTTGATACTGAGCAAGTTAAGTAACCACCTGCTGTTCCTAAATGAGGCATTTCATACACACATCCCTTACTTGTCTGTGCCATAGGAAGTCAAATCTGTCCAGGAGTATGTCTGTATTCTGGGATGCAGCACAGGAATGGAACTTCTTCTTTTATTTAAATTTGCACACACAGAAAGGAAGAACAGGAGGTCTGTGTGATGATGACACATGCATAGACACAACTGGTGTGTGTGATCGAATGCAGAAGGCGTTCTTAAAGAAAAACAGCCTTAGAAAACACATAATTTCTTTTTGCAATTAAAAAAAGTAAATGTGACAGTCCCTCAGAAAGCAGGTCCCCTCCCAGCCAGTGAGCCCTAGGTAACTACCTTGGTCACTTAGTGCTGGATCTGGCTCTGTTTGTCAAGGGCAGGTCATTTCTACGTATCTTGGTGGACTTCTTTGAGAAGGTCACCAAAGAAACTGATGAGGGCAAAATGGTTTACACTGTCTACCTTCACCTTTTCAAGGCATTTGACACAATACCCCACTCAGGTATTGTTGATAAACTCAGGAGGTTAGGTATAAATCCTTTCATCACACAGTGGATAGCCAGCTGGCTCACACACAGTACCCAAGAAGTTAGAACTGAACCTCTACAAAGTGGCCAGTCACAAGAAGAGTCCCTCACAGATCGGTCCCTGGACTGGTGCTTTTTGGCATTTACTTCTCTGAAGTCAAGGCCAATGTCAAGGGCCTCTGGCTGACCAAATTTGCAGAAGATTGTAAATTAGGAGAGGTCGTAGACTCCCCCACTGACACTAATGCTGTCCAAGAAGGGCTGACATAGACAAATAACTTTTGTAAGAGCCATGGCCTAAAAAAGTCAAGAAATGCATAATACTATCCTTCAGGAAGTCAGTTACCCCTTGTAACTATCAGTAAGGTTGTGTTGTTGCTTGATTTATGGGCTTAGAGGTTGAGACACCATGAGATGGGCTGTATCTGTCATGGTGGATGATTTGGTAGAATGCTTTTGAGGTTCTTGAGGATATTTATTGTAGGTGCAACATCTGGAGGCTTTTGAAATTAAGAAATATTACATTTAAGAGCCTTAGCATATATAGTTTCATAGTTTCATAGTATAGTACTAGGCTATCTGCCCTAGGGCATTTGTAAGCCTAGCCATAGTGATGTGGCTTTTGCCACCCCATGAAGTGGTACAAAAATGTACAGAATAAAATTAGAATACTGTGCCTCTGTCTAGTAGTGACACAATGAAGGTCCCCTTATATAATAGAATTAGTTTACTGTGCCCCTGTCTAGCAGTGACACAGATGTGACCCCTGAGGTAAACTTACGATCTCCCATCCACTCATCAAGATTTCTCTTGAAGAGAGTCAGTGAGGGGCTCTGCCTAATATGAACTGGGATCCTGTTCCAAAGCATGGGAAGCCTCTGGGTTATGAATCTATCCCTCCAGCATGTCCTATTCATACTTGTGCCGAGGTTTAAGTCTTTAGCTCCTGTGGTCCTGATGGATTTGGATCTTTTGAGGTGGAGCATGTCCATCAGATCCTGATTGGACATGGCCTTGTACGTCAGGCAGAGATCACCTCTGAGCAGGCGGTATGCTACTGAATAGAGCTGAAGTTTCTTTAGTCTGGCGGAATAAGACATATGTTGGAGACCCTTGATCCTCTTGGTGAGGTACTTTTGTGGTCTCTCCAGCTGTTGCAAATGCCGGGTGAGGTACATACCAAATGGGGCATTGTACTCAATCATGGGTCTGATGAGGGAGGAGTATAGGGGTACAATGACATCCCTGGATCTGGATGTGAATCCTTTCATGATGAGGTGTGCAAGGTAGAATGTTTTTCTAACCACTTTGGCAACGTGGGTGTCAAATGAGAGGTCGCTGTCGACTTGGGTCCCTAGGTCTCTGATTACTTTTTCTGTACTCAGTGGGTTGCTGTCTATGTGATAGTTTGTGGGTACTTTGTTTTTCCCAAAGGGGATGACTATACATTTTTTGGCATTTAGTTTAAGGCCGTGACTCCGGCACCAGTTGCCCATTTCTGTGAGGCCTTTTTGTAGGATGTATGTGTCCGCTGGTGTATCGACTATGGCACCTAGTTTGCAGTCATCTGCAAACTTTGTCAGCCACAACCCTCCCATGTTTGCTTTAACATCTGAGAAATAAATGCCGAACAAGAGGGGTCCCAGGACAGATCCCTGTGGGACACCACTTGTGACTGGCTTTGAGTCTGACATTGCTCCAGCGATTTTAACTTTATGGGTTCTGTCCTTTAGCCAGTTTGCAACCCATCTAGTGACATAAGGGTTTATGTTTAAGCTGTTGAGCTTATCTATGATGCCTGAGTGGGGTATTGTGTCGAAGGCCTTAGCCAAGTCCAGGTAGGCTGTATGGACTGCTTTGCCCTCATCAACGGCTCTAGTGACTGTTTTGAAAAAGACAGCCAGGTTCAAAAGGCAGGATCTGCCCTTTACAAAGCCGAACTGGGTGGGGTCAAGTGTCTGTAGGTCCCCTATGTCTCTGTTTATGAGTTCCATAATGATTCTTTCCATAGCTTTGCAGACCAGGCTAGTTAAGCTTATGGGGCGGTAGTTTCCAGGGTCTGTAGAGGTACCCCCTTTGTGGAGTGGGACCACTGTTGCTGTACGCCACTGTTCAGGTACATATCCTGAAGTAAGGCTAAGGTTAAATAGCATTTTTATGTGTGGGTTTAGCTCCTCTTGGAGTTCACGTAACATGCAACCCGGGATACCGTCAGGTCCCATTGATGCTGTGTTTTTAGCTTTGTTTAGGGCGGTTCTCACTTGGACATCTGAGATGACAGGGAGATTACATTCAGTTGGGATAAGTATTTCTTCTTTTGGGGGTGAGGGAGGGGAGAAATTTGTACTGAACCTGTCAGCCAGAATGTTGGCAATATCTGTAGGTTCAGTGTATTTTTTGTTGTTGTGAACTAACTCTGAGCATATCTGAGGGTTTCTGGCCAGGTTTCTAATATAGCTGAAAAAGGCTTTGTGGTTATCTTTAGTGTCCTTAGCAATTTTTCTCTCAAAGTTGGCCTTGGATGTTTTTATGAGAGAATGTAGTTTTCTGCTAATGTTGATCAGAGATGTCTTCCCTTCATGGGATTTTGCTCTGACGTGCAGTAGCTTCCTTCTTTTGTTATACAATTTGTTAATGGCTGAGGTCCACCAGACAGGACGCTTGCCTTTGGTGGAGAGTGACTTGGATTTATTTGGGATTGCATGATCCATGCATTCTTGGAGATGTCCATAGAAAGCATTTGTGAAGGATTCGGCATTGTGGGATGTGGTATCCACTGGCACAGTGGGCTTAAAGGATACCATCTCAGTCTTAAGAAGAGTGAAGTCTGCTTTTGAGAAGTTTTTCATTGTGGTCTTTTGTGCTGGGGGTGGAGGTGGGATATGTATATCCAGGGTGATTAGTTTGTGGTCAGATCTCACTAGTGAGGGGTATACTTCTGGTGTGGAGCATTTTGTCCCCATGTTTGTGATGATCAAGTCTAGTATAATATCTCCCCTAGTGGGAGAGGTGACTAGTTGTTCCAGTGCATTTGAAGTTATGAATTCTAGGAACCTTTGTGCTAGGGTATTAGAGCTAGAATAATGTACCCAATCTATGTTTGGGTAGTTGAAGTCTCCCAGTATGATGGTATTTTGTGATACATTCATATCCTCCAATGTCTTCAGGAAGGCTGAGTGGGGTTCCTGAGATTGGGAGGGTGGTCTGTAACATGCTACCAGTTGTATAGCAGTTTTGCCTATGGTTAGTTGCATCTGTATGGTCTCTGATGCTTCATGTGCTGCTACTAACCTGGAGGTGTGGGTGTCCTTGATGAATTTGGACACTCCCCCTCCCTTTGTGGTTCGGCCCAGGTTTTGGGGCCGAAAAGCATGATACGAGGTATAGCCTGGTAGTGCTGGGGTGCTCTCAGGAGCCTTGAACCAGGTTTCAGTTACTGCACAGACGTCGATGTTCTCCATGCTGAGGAGTGCATCGAGTGCCTGCATCTTGAGATTTAGACTTCTGGAGTTGAGCAGCATTACCCTTAGTTTTTTTCCATTTTTGTTTTCTAAGGAGGTGGGTTTGTCTTTTGATCCTTGCCTAAAAAAGGCACTATGGGGGTGGCAAGAGCCTTAGCCAATATCCGGAAGCCCAGTGGTGACAGGTGTAAGCCACCCCTTGCGAAGCAGCGTGGCTTGTCCAACATGTCATCCCAGGCAGACAGACATTGGATCCTCTTAGAATGACACCAGTACTTGAGCCAATTATTAAAGCTGATCATTTTGTCTTTGTATTGTGGTATCATTCTTGGTGAGGGCAAGATGCTGCTCAGGGTCAGGGTCATACCAGCCTGGGCTACATAATTGGAGAGCTCCTCTATGTCTCTTTTCATGTAGTCCAGAGAGGTACGTCTCAGGTCATTCACGCCAGCATGGACAATGACGGAGTCATATTTGTACTTGCTTTGGAGTGACTTGAGTGCGTGTGTTATGTGGCGGATCCTAGCTCCCGATAGACAGCTCACAGTCACCCTCTCCTTGTTCAGCCTGGTCAGTGGGACATCAGTGTGTCTGACTATAGAGTCACCTATTACTAGAGTATCAGGCATGGTGTTTGGCCTTAAGGGCTGGGATTGGTTGACACACTGATTTATTGAAGTATGTGTTGCATGTGCTTTGTTTTGAGGTGGTGGATTTTTGGATGTCTGCTTTGGATCTATGTGTCTGGTTCACAGTATGTGCATTGGGTGTAGTATATCTATTTCTGACAACTTGTTTGGTATTTGAGAGACTTTCCAACAATGACATTCTGTAACTTCATCTCTCACACACTGTATCAGTTTGTTTAAGAAATAGGTGGTTATTATTAAACACAAGACAATTGCTACATTGCCTCAGAATGCCCATATCCACCAAACTGGCTGCAGAGATTTTACAAAAATACATATCTATAGCTCCAGATCCTTATTTCATGATCACTAGTGGATGGTATGTGAGGGGTCTGCAGTTGGCTAACTTGGGTACTGTATGAGAATAAACTTCTAAGACTATTTAAGACTAAATTTGTGGGGCGGTTGTCCTCAATGTGCAAAGTAGTTGCTTTATATCCAACTAAGACCTAGTGAATTTTGAGAAGTAGTTTTATAGAGATTCTAATTGCTTGCATCTATATGTGACAGTGCTAACAGCCACTATGTGATGAGCAGCTTTGTCAAAAATGACAACTTCATAGAAACAGACAAAGTGACTAAACAAACAAAATGGCTCCCTGACCAATCAGGAGACTACACTTGGGGCCCTATAAAGTGATTACCAGCTCAGAATGAGATCAAGCTACTCTCTATTACCAACAGATGTAAAATCACCTGGAGAAGCAGAAGGTGCTAAAAGAAACAGTATTAACTCATCAGTTGACATAATGGTTAAAGTCTTTGCATCTCATACACAAAATATAAGGTTCAATCTTGACCTCTGGTAAATGTGCGGGGCTCCTCCCACTTCCCAAAAACATGCTGAGTATTTCCATCTCAAAATCACCCAAGAATGAGCTGTGGCAACAGCACAGACTCTACATGGTGCCCTATAGGAGGAAGAGTTGTACAGACCAACTGCTTTTTTGGATCTACTGTTGGTGTGCAGTATCCTTAAAGGAGTACAACAAGTTTCTCTAATGTATTCCTCAACTTCACGGCCATTTTCCTCTCTATTTACATTGTAATCTGTAAAGCAACAACAATAAAACATTTACAATTTTTATAATTCCCCTTACTTCTGTAACAGAAGCCTACCTTCTCATACTGTGATGGTTTCACTTACAAAATGATTCTCTCACATTTGAATAAAGCTTGCTGGAGTCGCCCAATTACTGACATCATCGAGGCCAGGCAGTGCAGGTACTTTTTTTTTTTTTTTTTTTTTTTTTAATCAGTTCCCTCCCCCAAAGTGACATCACCACAGCCATCATCTGATTCTAACTCAAATAATAAGACCCACACATTCTGTGATGTCATGGCTCCCTTGTCCTTCCCCCAGCCTAAGTGCTGTTCATTTTATTCAGTAGTAGTGCAGTGACACCAATGTTTGGAAACACAGAAATTTGGTATGCATACTTGTACATTCTGCACGGCAAATGATGCTTAGGTGGTGTATCGCTTGCATACCTCTCTGTTGTATTTGCACCAGATACTGCTAGTGTGCAGTGCGGGAATAGAAAGATTAAAACATTACCCTGGTATCAGAGGTGGCAGTGCAACATATTCATAGTGGCTTAACATGAGAGTAGCTCTAAACAAGTACCATGTGAAACCTGAACAAGCACCTAGAATTATTCAGTGCAGCTTCCACACCTTAAGTCTGAAAATGAATTTACATACTCACATGAACAGGAGTAGCTGCATATTGATGGCTAAAAGTGTATTGGCATGTCGGGTGGTTACTACACTGCAAAACTGGTATGTAATGGTGGAGATATTTGGAAGGCATGAGCAAACACACCAGTATATTAAAGCCATAGCACCAACTGAACTGGAGGCTGGCAAATAGATTTAGTAAGGGATTTTGTCCATGCACAAATATTTCAACAGTGATTCTTTGCAGTGGCATCCATTATCTGATTCAAGGTAAGTTAACCTTGATGTCCTTTATTTAAAAAAAAAATCAATAAAATATTTACTTTGTTATAAGTGACTTTTGGAAACAAGAAAAAGGAAGGGGAAAATATAACAATGTGGTTTGTATGTAGAAAGACAAATCCAGGGACACTGCAAAAGGTTTTTTTTGCAAACCAACCAGTGGAATAAAAACATATGAAGGCAAACACTGCATACCAACACACTTTGCACATGTAAATCTCAATTTTTAACAAGGTGGAAGCATGAAGTGATACCTTAACACTTAAATTAATAAAGATCTAAACTGGTTAATAGTATACATGTTTTATTCTTTAGCTCCTTGGTGCAAGACCTTACTGGTTGTGACTGCAGTCAAGTAAGGCCATGGCTATAGTGCAGCAAAAATGTCCCTCTAACAAAGGAAATGCTAGAGCAAAGATTAAATTACATGAGTCAAGCACCCTGCTGAGATCTGCCAATCAATGGAATTACCAGGTCAAATTACCCTCAGGACTTTGACAGCTAGGGAAGCTAAGTGTTATGGGGAAGGGAGAAATAAATGGACTGGAATTCATTGTCTCACGAATTAGTGCCATTTAAACTAAATTAGAAAAAAGGCAGCAGTAAACAGCACTTTGAGTGTGTTCTGTGGCATTTGCACTGTTTCTGTTTTAAGTAGTCATCCAGCAGCAGGGAATGTTACTTACACTGTTCTATTTTACTCAGTACTTTGTACGCATGCAACATCTATGAAATGACAGGAACTTTAGGCAAATGGAGGCCTGCATGATGTAACATTTTTGAGCCAAACAATGATTTCTGGGATACTGGATGGCAACCTGAATTATCCAAACCATGTCAATATGCCAGCCTCCAGGTGGTCAGAGTCTGGAATTACTTATAAAAATATTTAAAATCCTGTAAATAATCCCAGAGTGCTGTTAAGTGTAGGAAACATCATGCCATGATGTTTTAAACATGTTTTTTTGAGTCTGTGGGTGCGGTACTCCTTTAAGATAGCAGAACACAGATTACAGTCTGTTTGCTGTGGCAGGGCTAGCCATTTGAAGGTATAGAATATGGCTCTAGGTGAGTCAGTTGTGTTGACTAATGTCACCAAATTGGCATGGGTATTTAGTAATGGTAAGTGGAATGAGGACACAGCCTTCTCTGACCTATGCCAGAAACCCATGCTAATGCTAGGAGGAGTGTATGTACCCCTACTGGCCAGTGTGTGCCTGCCAAAAAGCTGAACAGCCCTGGGTCAATAAGCTACTGGCCTGCCAGGGTCCACTTGCCTAGCTTGTGTTACCTGGGATAGCTCTGTTGACCAAAATCTGGATGTAAAACCAATCTACTTGCCAAATATGAACTAACAATTGCTACACTCTTTGTAGTTTCACTGAGAGGATGTAGCTTGGAAGTGGATGAAATGATGGTAAGGAAGATGGAACCCTATGTATCCATGAGACAAGGTGGAAAGACAGTGCAGCAAAGCCACTTGGCTTGGGGATAAAGAGTCAACTACTCAGGAGGAGAACTGGCTAGAAATGGTGTGGGATTTCTGGTGAGGTAGGGACTTCAGAAGACAGTGAGGGATGTCATCAAAATTAGTGACAGATTCATGGCGATCAGACTATGTGTAATGATAGGGCAGTATTTATAATCTCAGGTTGTGCCCCACAGTAGGGTTGTGATAGTGAAGAAAAGGGTGCATTTAGGCAGCAGTTGCAGGACCTGCTAGATGAAGCAGGACAACATGAATTGGTGCTGATAACAGGTAACCTGAATGCATATGCCAAGACAGACAGAACAGGATATGAGGACTGGGATACAGAATGTTGAACCATGTGTTTGCCACCATCAAGCCATTTGCCAGACAGAATTCTAGAATGGCCTCCCCTTCTTTATTGTTTTTTTTAAACATGAAACATCTTTATTAAAATATCACTTATGGCATAGGCAATCATACATTTATATTAACAAAAACAAACCACACTGGCATATTTTAATTGCAAACATTATACATCACTTATAATCTATCCAGTCATTGTCAGTCAAACATTACACAGCTCATTCAAATCTAGCCTCTTTTAAAACTCATTCCTCCTCCAAAATGTTTTTCTGCATATATTGTTCTCACGGTTCCCATTTTTTTCTATATAATTTGCTGCTACCCTTTTCTAAAGATCATATTTCCAATTGTTTTATCTCTGTTTGTATATTCACTATTTCTAGTACAGTTGGTTTAGACTTTGATTTCCATTTTCTAGATTCCTTTTTTGGCAGATATCAAAATTAGACTCAGCTAGGCCTTACTATGTCTAGGCAATTCTGATTCTGTATCATAGCTCAAAAAATCATGTCCTTAGTTATACCAGTTTGCTCACAGAGTATTTATGCTAGAGAAGTCTGCAGGGAATTTTTAAAGTCTGCCAACTCATTACACACCCAACAAATATGATC
This sequence comes from Protopterus annectens, assembly GCF_019279795.1. Lineage (NCBI taxonomy): Eukaryota > Metazoa > Chordata > Ceratodontiformes > Protopteridae > Protopterus > Protopterus annectens. Next base: position 707,848,281 of record NC_056730.1, on the reverse strand, counting down.
CCAAGTTCCTTTTTCTTCCCCCATCACACCTCCAACATTTGCTATTTACCTGAGGAAAAATTATTTGGAGTCTACTTGGGGTATAAAAATACCTATGTCAACACTTCCAAGCAAAGATCTTAAATCTTCTAGATTTTGTTGCATATTTGGGAGACATACATATGTCCCCTATTGCTCTTTGTGAATTGCTTATCCAGTCTCTCTTCCCAATCCTTTCTAACTTCTGCTGATTGACTCTTATAATTATCATGCAATATTTTATTTGTTCTAAAATTATCCCTTTTTTAACAGCAGCTTATGTTCTAGATACTACTGAAAACTCTTCCAGTGCTGGTCTATCGCTTAGGATCTTCCAATTTCTTTCTTTTGCCTATACTCATATCAATCCTTGATAGGAAAGGCTAGCACTATCTTGCAATCCAAATAAATTCTTGGCCTCTTCCCATTCTAGTACCTTTCCCTCTCTAATTATTTACTCCCAATACCTTGGTTCCTTTGCCAATTTTCTCCTTTAAATTCCAGCCTCTCTTGCCTACTGTCTGTACTCCTAATGTCAGTCATTCCTATTGGCAGAATCTCCTTTCTCCATCTCTATGTTGGCTTAGTTCTTAGAATACTTTCTGCCATTTTGTGAATATAATATTCTGTATGGTTATTATGATTCTCCTTAAGGATATGCATCCAAAATCCCAGTCTCTCTTTGTTTCTTGAGCTTCCCCGCTGTTTTGTCACAATCCCTTCTCACTTTGAATTATAGCTTTCTGTTTGTGCTATGCATAGGAACCTTAACTGTGTAGCTCTGAAATACCCATTCAAATCTGGTAATCCCAAACCACCTTGTTCTATTGGAAGAATCACCTTACACCACTTGACTCCTGCTGTCTTTCCCTCCCAGATATAATCCTTCAGCTCTTTATTCATTGTTATCCACAACTTCTCTGGTTGATAAAAATATGCCTGACCTAGGTATAGACCAAAGTAAGTTTGACTGCTTGTATCTTGCTATCCATAGCCATATAACAGAGCTTCCAATTTCTCAGTTTTTGTATTCTTTTGTTTAGTCTCCTCCCACATATCCTTAGCTGACACAACAGAATCCTTTTTAATCCATACTCCTAAGTGCTTCATTTTATCATGTCCCCATAAATATGGGTGTTGCTGAACCAATTTGTGTGTGGGTACATAGTTTACAGCTATTGCCTTTGTTTTATCTTCATTAATTTAATATCCCAAAAAGACATGAAACTGTATCAAAATGTTCCACAACATGGAAATGTCCTTTTCTGGTTTTATCAGGCATAAAATAATATCATCTGCAAATAAACCCAGCTTTTCTTCACTACCATACCAAATATATTGCTGAATTTCTGAGTCCCTTATTTTCTTTGCCAGTGGTTCTAAATATAAAGCAAATAAGAAAGGGGAAAGAGGACACCCCTGTCTTATTCCTCTGCTCATCAGAGTGGAACCCACCCACTTTAATTTTCTCCTCTGAGCTCTCATATATCCTCCTACTCAACCTTATAATTTTATCATGGAATGCAAATGCTTTCACTTCCCTGCTCATAAAATCCCAAATATGTCTCCTACTGCCTGCCGCATCTCTGGAATAGACTGCCAGTTCATGTAAAGCAGAGCACCTCTATGACACTGTTCAAAAGGAACTTGGACAAGTGGATGGGGCACCATAAATTCTTACCAGAGATAGCACCCACAACCCTCCTGGTCATGAGCATTCTTTACTAAATACAGTCCTGGGTATTGACTAGAGTATCTATGATATTAAATTGGGAAGAAATGGCTAGGCTTGAAATGACCTCTGGGTCAATAGCCTAGTAACCTCCTATGATCCTATGATAACTCTGTTGAATGTTTTCTCTTCATTAAGACTCCTCAACAGCACTGGCAGTGTCTTACATTCTGCTTCCTTCTGGAACATCATTGTTCTGCTATTGTTGTCAAATGTTTCCCCCTCCAGAAAACCACATTGATCTATATCTATCAATTTTAGCATCACCTTTACCATTCTTTAAGTCATTATAAACATAAACATTTTATAAACACAGTTTAGAATTGAAATGGGCCTGTATGAAGCTGGATCTGATGGGTCTTTACAGTCATTAGGTATTACAGCCACCACTGCTTTCTTCCAGGATGTTAGTGCTTCTCCTCATTTTAAAATACTGTTCAACAAAACCTTCCAGATCTTTATCAGTTTTTTCCCTCCTAGCTTCCAAACTTCCACATCTGTACCATCTATTTCTGGGGACTTTCCCGTAGATTGGTTATACATCACCATTTTTAGCTTATCTCCTTATATCCTAACTGTTAGTAATTGACCCTCGTCTACTTCTAACTTTAGCATATTTTAATTCCTCCATAAACTTTTCCATTTGTACCTTTTCTTGATTTCCATATTTTTCTGATTTATATAGACCTTCAGAGAATTTCCAAAATATTTCTAATACCTTTACAGGATCTTATATTGCCATCCTTGTTATAGGCTCCCTAAGCTTGGTGACACCCCTTTTTACTTTCTGTTGCCTGAGTTGTTGTGCTAAAAGTTTTTGTGCTCTAGAGTTTTTATCAAAAAACAGTTGCTTAACAGCAATCTTTCTAAACTCATGCATATTGTCAAGGTAATCCCTTATTTTCTGTTTAGCATTCTGCAGTTGTTCATAGGTTCATAGGTGTGTACTAGGCTAATGCCTTGGAGCCTTTACAAGCCTAGCCCATAGGATTACCCTGGCCTTGTGCCACCTGACCTTTGTTCCCAGTGCCTCTGTCGAGTAGAGCCACTAGAGTGATCCCAGGGTGAATTTTCTATTTCCCAGCCACTCATCAAGATTTCTCTTGAAGAGGGCCAGTGAGTTACTCGGTTTGACATGTATGGGAAGTCTATTCCATAGCATGGGCAGTCTCTGGGTTATAAACCTGTCCCTCCAGCTTGTTCTGTTGATTGTGGTAATGAGGTTGAGGTCTCTGGAGCGTGTCGTGTGGAGGGATTGGGATTTCTTTAGATATAGTCTTTCTAACAGAGCTGGGTCAGATATGGCTTTTTAAGTCAAGCAGAGATTGCCTCTAAGTAGGCGATATGAGACAGAGAATAGTTGGATTTTTTTGAGTCTGTCCATATAGGACGAGTGTTTAAGGCCTAGGATCCTCTTTGTGAGGTACTTTTGCGGCCTCTCTAGTTGTTGCAGGTGTCTAATCAGGTACATGCCAAATGGGGCATTGTACTCAATGATTGGCCTAATGAGGGAAGAGTAGAGGGAGACAATGAACTCTTTCTTCCTGGATGCAAAACCCTTAGTAATAAGATGTGCCACATAGAAGGACTTTCTGACCACAGTGGCAATGTGATGGTCAAAAGAGAGGCTGCTGTCAATCTGTATACCCAGATCTCTTATAACGCCTTCTGTGTTCAGTGGACTACCATCAATGTGGTAATTCATGGGAAACTGAGTTTTTCCCAAAGGGGATGACGACACATTTTGTGGCATTGAGCTTAAGGCCATGGTTCTGACACCAGTCGTTGGTCTCAGTGAGGCCTTTCTGTAGGATGTAAACATCACTTGGGGAGTTAATAATCGCTCCCAACTTGCAATTGACTGTGAACTTTGTCATCCAGAGTCCCTTCGTGTTGGCCTGGACTTCAAAGAAGTAGATACCAAACAGAGAGGACCCAGGACAGAACCCTGTGGGACTCCACTCATGACTGGTCGGCAGTTTGTCTTGGAGTCAGCTACTTTCACACTATGGGTTCTATCTGTGAGCCAATTTGCAACCCACCTAGTGATATAGGGGTTGGTACCTAGCTTATTGAGTTTTTCTATGATTCCTGAGTGAGGAATGGTATCAAAGACCTTGGCCAGATCAAGGTAGGCTGTATGAACCACCTTGCCTTCATCCACAGCTCTGGTGACTGACTCAAAGAAGTCAACCAGGTTGAGCAGGCATGATCTACCCTTCACAAAACCAAACTGTGTGGGATCCAGAGTTTGGAGATTCCCTATATCCTTGTTTATTAGGTCCATGATGATGTGCTCCATAGCTTTGCATATCAGACTCATCAGGCTAATGGGGCGATAGTTCCCAGGGTCTGTAGTCACACCTCCTTTGTGAAGAGGGATGACTGTAGCAATGCGCCACTCAGTAAGGACAAAGCCTGAGGTGAGGCTGTGATTGAACAGGGCACACAGGTGAGGTGCCAGTTCACGCTATAGTTCATGTAGAACACAGCCAGGGATATTGTCAGGTCCCATAGAAGCTGTATTCTTGGCCTTGAACAGTGCTGTTTTAGCCTGTGCAGCAGTAATACTGGCTGCCTGGTAATCTACTGGTATTGTGATTTGTCCTGGGGGGGATAGAGGGGTAAAGTTGGCACTGAATCCGTCGGCCAGTATATTGGCAATATCTGTTGGCTCGGTATAGGAGGTACCATTGTGCAGTAACTCAGAGCAAATCTGGATATTTCCATGGAGATTCTGTACATAACTATAAAAGGCCTTGTGGTTGTCTTTACTATCTGCTGTGATTCTGTTTTCATAGCTAGCTTTACAGGATTTGATGAGGGATCTCAACTTTTTGTTGAGGCTAATAAGGAAGTTTTTTCCAGTCTTGGGACATTACCTTATTCCGCATCAGTTTCCTCCTTCTGTTGTACAGTTTGTTTATGGCAGGAGACCACCAGATTGGCTTCCTTTTTTTGGAGGAGAGCATCTTGGTTCTATTAGGTATGGAGAGATCCATGCTTTTGTATACATGTTCGTACAGTGCATTAGTGTATGATTCGGCAGTCATGCAACTATTCTACATTTGCATGGGTGCTGTGAAGTTAGCCACCTCTGTTTTTATGAGCCCAAAGTTAGCTTTGGAGAAGTTTTTCGTGGTGGTTACCTTTGCGGGGGTGGGTGGGAGGTATGTGGATTTCCAAGGTGATTAGTTTCTGGTCGGATCTAACCAGGGAAGAGTTGACTATTGGTGTAGAGCAACAGTTGCCCATGTTAGTAATGACCAGGTCAAGGATGTTACTACCTCTAGTGGGGGTAAGAACGAGCTGGTCCAGGGCACTGGAATTAATGAATTCCAGGAAACGTTAGGCAAGTGTATTGGTACATGAGTAGTTTTCCCAGTTAATGGAGGAGTAGTTGAAGTCACCCAGTATGAGAGTGTTAGGTTGGACCCTAATATTCTCCAGGGTGTTTAGGAATGTGGAGTGTGAGTCTTGGGACATGTTTGGGGACCTATAGCAGGCTATGACCTGAATCACTGTCTTACCCAATGTTAGCTGCACCTGAAGAATCTGTGATGCATTATGTTGGGCTATCAGTCTGGAGGTTTGTGCATCCTTTATGAATATGGAAACATCACTGCCTTTGGAGCTTTGGTCCAAGTTCTGGGGCTTAAAGGTGTGGAATGAGTTATAGCCTGGTAGTGCAGGGGTGCTTTCTGCTGTCTTGAACCAGGTCTCTGTTACAGCACAAATGTCAATGTTCTCCATTTTAAGGAGTGCTTCAAGTGAGTGCATTTTGAGATTTAGACTTCTAGCATTGAGCTGTATGAACCTCAGATTGCATTTGTTTGTAGCTGTTATGGTGGTAATTTGGGTTTTGGAACACCACCTAAAAAGGCACTATAGGGGTGGCAAGAGCCTTGGCCAGTATCCGGAAGCCCAGGGGTGACAGATGCAAGCCATCTCTGGCAAAGCATTGAGGTCTGTCAATCATGTCATCCCAGACAGACAGATACTGGATCCCCTTAGAATGACACCAGAAACTTAGCCAATTGTTCCTCTTCTTGTTCTGTGAGATTCCCCCATTCTGCAATACTTTAACATTTGCCAATCTCTCTAAATAATTCTTGTTACTTCTTAACCATATCTCTCTTTCTTTTATTTTCACCATATTTTTAAATACCACTTTAATTTTATCTCACTCCCTAGCCATACTTTCAGAAGAAATTTCTATCTTCTCTAATAGCTACTGAATCATTTCTACTACCCATTCCTTAAATTCTTCTCTTTTCAACAGATAGAAAACACCAGTGACTAATTTTTATTTTATTGCCCTGTGTTTTTATTTTAGTTACTATTGACACATGATCTGAAGTAGTTATTGGGTGTATATCAAGACCTTCAATTAAATGCACATGTTCTTGTGAAATGTAAATTCTGTCTAGCCTAGCCCAGTTTTTGCATCTTGGAGAAAAATATGTAAATTCACTCCAAACTCTTAGTTCTGAATACACATCTTCCATGCCAAATATTTTCATAAATTTATTCAAAAGTCTACCTGTTGTTATACTTTCCCTTCTGCCCTCCCAGACACATTTTTCTCTGCTGCAAATGAAATTCCAGTCCCCACCTATAAGTAATATTCTCCGCTGAAAGCTGATTATTTCTCCCAGAATTTTCTTAAGCTCCATTATAGCAGTTTAAGGTGGAATATATATATACAAGCCAATGTGATCTCCTCCCTTGCTAGTAGCCCCTTAGTACTACAAATCTACCATTATTATCTTTTTCTCCTCTTCTATTACTATTAGAGTTCCTCTTGCAATTAATACCTGCCACAGGGATTCGCATCATTTGGCGTTTTTGCAGCAGTTTCGAACGCCTAGTGCTTTGGTTATTTGCAATTAATATAAGTATTCCCTTTTATCTTTGTCCCAGATATTCTGCTGAATAATCATCCTGAAAGTCTTTTCTTCTCAAATTCACATGCTCAGTTCTTTCCAAATGTGTCTTCTGTAAACTATTTGCAGTCTGCATTTTTTTAATATAGTTCACTACTCTTTCTTTTTTGTATATATCTGTGAGACCATTTACATTTAAAGATAATATAGAAAGTGATGTTGTTAGGTTAAGAAATTATTACCACCTGTTATGTGTAACAGCTTTTTTTAAAGTCTAGTTCCAGTTTTCTGTTACATGCATACACTAATGCTTGGCAGGTTGATCTTTTATACAGTTGTTTCTTGTCATATCCATTTGAACCTATCTCACTCCAAATCTTTTTGTTTTAGTGAAAACCCTCAAAACAAAAAAAAAACACATCCAGACACCCCTAAAACCTATTAACTTAATACTAATGCACAAAACTATACACATCTTCAAATATTGAAGTTTAACCCTTCTAAAAGGAACAATTGCCCCAGACTGACAGCCAAACCTACAGACTTGGATTAACCTATAAGGAAAGTTATCCATGCTAAGATGCATGGCACAGCCTGAGCTTCTACTAAGTGCTTTTTGTTTCTGTCTTATCTTTATTCATCTCCCAGATTAGAAAAACACTTGAATGCTTTAAGAAACATTATCTCCTAGAAACTGAAAGAAAGAAGTATTTTTATTGCCACTTATCTGATTATCTCCATCGAGACTTGAGAACCAGATACACTGTTGCCTCTACATGCACTAATTTATTTGCTAGAAGAAATTTTTTTATTATATTTAGTGTTCTTTTTTATTTGTTTCTCCTTAAAACTTGTTACTATATCAAGCTAAAGGCCTTAATCCAATTATTCCAATACGCAAGAGTAAGAAAAAGCACATAATTTTTTCTTGTAAAATGCTTTTTTGACCAGACTTTTCTTCTTTTTTTTTTTACATTACAGTGCTTACATTTTGTAAAATCGAACAAGAAGAAAGAAAGAAAAAACAGGGGTAAATTTTTACTTTATTATCCCTATTAAACTCAAAAATAACTGAGAAAGCTTTACTTTATAGCATGTAGGTTATGTTATGCATTATAAAAATACTACTTTTAATAACAAAACTTTGTTTTACTTACAGTTAACTCTTTGCTTCCTCCTCCCTTCTCCTATATGTTTCTTCACTACCATACCAAATATATTGCTGAATTTCTGAGTCCCTTATGTTCTTTGCCAATGGTTCTAAATATAAAGCAAATAACAAAGGGGAAAGAGGACACCCCTGTCTGATTCCACTGCTCATCAGAGTGGAACCCACCCACTTTAATTTTCTCCTCTGAGCTCTCATATATCCTCCTAATCAACTTTATCATTTTATCATGGAATGCAAATGCTTTCAATTCCCTGCTCATAAAATCCCAAATATGTCTCCCACTGCCTGCCGCATCTCTGGAATAGACTGCCAGTTCATGTAAAGCAGAGCACCTCTATGGCACTGTTCAAAAGGAACTTGGACAAGTGGATGGGGCACCATAAATTCTTACCAGAGATAGCACCCACAACCCTCCTGGACATGAGCATTCTTTACTGAATACAGTCCTGGGTATTGACTAGAGTATCTACGATATTACATTGGGAAGAAATGGCTAGGCTTGAAATGACCTCTGGGTCAATAGCCTAGTAACCTCCTATGATCCTATAATAACTCTGTTGAATGTTTTCTCTTCATTAAGACTCCTCAACAGCACTGGCAGTGTCTTACATTCTGCTTCCTTCTGGAACATCATTGTTCTGCTATTGTTGTCAAATGTTTCCCCCTCCAGAAAACCGCATTGATCCATATCTATCAATTTTAGCATCACCTTTACCATTCTTTAAGTCATTATAAACATAAACATTTTATAAACACAGTTTAGAATTGAAATGGGCCTGTATGAAGCTGGATCTGATGGGTCTTTACAGTCATTAGGTATTACAGCCACCATGGCTTTCTTCCAGGATGTTGGTGCATCTCCTCATTTTAAAATAATGTTCAACAAAACCTTCCAGATCTTTATCAGTTTTTTCCCTCCTAGCTTCCAAACTTCCACATCTGTACCATCTATTTCTGGGGACTTTCCAGATTGGTTATACATCACCATTTTTAGCTTATCTCCTTATATCCTAACTGTTAGTAATTGACCCTCATCTACTTCTAACTTTAGCATATTTTAATTTCTTCATAAACTTTTCCATTTGTACCTTTTCTTGATTTCCATATTTTTCTGATTTATACAGACCTTCAGAGAATTTCCAAAATATTTCTAATACCTTTACAGGATCTTATGTTGCCATCCTTGTTATAGGCTCCCTAAGCTTGGTGACACCCCTTTTTACTTTCTGTTGCCTGAGTTGTTGTGCTAAAAGTTTTTGTGCTCTAGAGTTTTTATCAAAAAACAGTTGCTTAACAGCAATCTTTCTAAACTCATGCATATTGTCAAGGTAATCCCTTATTTTCTGTTTAGCATTCTGCAGTTGTTCATAGGTTCATAGGTGTGTACTAGGCTAATGCCTTGGAGCCTTTACAAGCCTAGCCCATAGGATTACCCTGGCCTTGTGCCACCTGACCTTTGTTCCCAGTGCCTCTGTCGAGTAGAGCCACTAGAGTGATCCCAGGGGTGAATTTTCTATTTCCCAGCCACTCATCAAGATTTCTCTTGAAGAGGGCCAGTGAGTTACTCGGTTTGACATGTATGGGAAGTCTATTCCATAGCATGGGCAGTCTCTGGGTTATAAACCTGTCCCTCCAGCTTGTTCTGTTGATTGTGGTAATGATGTTGAGGTCTCTGGAGCGTGTAGTGTGGAGGGATTGGGATTTCTTTAGATATAGTCTTTCTAACAGAGCTGGGTCAGATATGGCTTTTTAAGTCAAGCAGAGATTGCCTCTAAGTAGGCGATATGAGACAGAGAATAGTTGGAGTTTTTTGAGTCTGTCCATATAGGACGAGTGTTTAAGGCCTAGGATCCTCTTTGTGAGGTACTTTTGCGGCCTCTCTAGTTGTTGCAGGTGTCTAATCAGGTACATGCCAAATGAGGGAAGAGTAGAGGGAGACAATGAACTCTTTCTTCCTGGAAGCAAAACCCTTAGTAATAAGATGTGCCACATAGAAGGACTTTCTGACCACAGTGGCAATGTGATGGTCAAAAGAGAGGCTGCTGTCAATCTGTATTCCCAGATCTCTTATAACGCCTTCTGTGTTCAGTGGACTACCATCAATGTGGTAATTCATGGGAACTGAGTTTTTCCCAAAGGGGATGACGACACATTTTTTGGCATTGAGCTTAAGGCCATGGTTCTGACACCAGTCGTTGGTCTCAGTGAGGCCTTTCTGTAGGATGTAAACATCACTTGGGGAGTTAATAATCGTTCCCAACTTGCAATTGACTGTGAACTTTGTCATCCAGAGTCCCTTTGTGTTGGCCTGGACTTCACAGAAGTAGATACCAAACAGAGAGGACCCAGTTCAGAACCCTGTGGGACTCCACTCATGACTGGTCGGCAGTTTGTCTTGGAGTCAGCTACTTTCACACTATGGGTTCTATCTGTGAGCCAATTTGCAACCCACCTAGTGATATAGGGGTTGATGCCTAGCTTATTGAGTTTTTCTATGATTCCTGAGTGAGGAATGGTATCAAAGACCTTGGCCAGATCAAGATAGGCTGTATGAACCACCTTGCCTTCATCCACAGCTCTGGTGACTGACTCAAAGAAGTCGACCAGGTTGAGCAGGCATGATCTACCCTTCACAAAACCAAACTGTGTGGGATCCAGAGTTTGGAGATTCCCTATATCCTTGTTTATTAGGTCCATGATGATGTGCTCCATAGCTTTGCATATCAGACTCATCAGGCTAATGGGGCGATAGTTCCCAGGGTCTGTAGTCGCACCTCCTTTGTGAAGAGGGATGACTGTAGCAGTGCACCACTCAGTAAGGACAAAGCCTGAGGTGAGGCTGTGATTAAACAGGGCACACAGGTGAGGTGCCAGTTCACGCTGTAGTTCATGTAGAACACAGCCAGGGATATTGTCAGGTCCCATAGAAGCTGTATTCTTGGCCTTGAACAGTGCTGTTTTAGCTTGTGCCGCAGTAATACTGGCTGCCTGGTAATCTACTGGTATTGTGATTTGTCCTGGGGGGATAGAGGGGTAAAGTTGGCACTGAATCCATCGGCCAGTATATTGGCAATATCTGTTGGCTTGGTATAGGATGTACCATTGTGCAGTAACTCAGAGCAAATCTGGGTATTTCCGTGGAGATTCTGTACATAACTATAAAAGGCCTTGTGGTTGTCTTTACTATCTGCTGTGATTCTGTTTTCATAGCTAGCTTTAGAGGATTTGATGAGGGATCTCAACTTTTTGTTGAGGCTAATAAGGAAGTTTTTCCAGTCTTGGGACATTACCTTATTCCGCATCAGTTTCCTCCTTCTTTTGTACAGTTTGTTTATGGCAGGAGACCACCAGATTGGCTTCCTTTTTTTGGAGGAGAGCATCTTGGTTCTATTAGGTATGGAGAGATCGATGCATTTGTATACATGTTCGTACAGTGCATTAGTGTATGATTCGGCAGTCATGCAACTATTCTACATTTGCATGGGTGCTGTGAAGTTAGCCACCTCTGTTTTTATGAGCCCAAAGTTAGCTTTGGAGAAGTTTTTTGTGGTGGTTACCTTTGCGAGGGTGGGTGGGAGGTATGTGGATTTCCAAGGTGATTAGTTTTTGGTCGGATCTAACCAGGGAAGAGTTGACTATTGGTGTAGAGCAACAGTTGCCCATGTTAGTAATGACCAGGTCAAGGATGTTACTACCTCTAGTGGGGGTAAGAATGAGCTGGTCCAGGGCATTGGAATTAATGAATTCCAGGAAACGTTAGGCAAGTGTATTGGTACATGAGTAGTTTTCCCAATTAATGGAGGAGTAGTTGAAGTCACCCAGTATGAGAGTGTTAGGTTGGACCCTAATATTCTCCAGGGTGTTTAGGAATGTGGAGTGTGAGTCTTGGGACATGTTTGGGGACCTATAGCAGGCTATGACCTGAATCACTGTCTTACCCAATGTTAGCTGCACCTGAAGAGTCTGTGATGCATTATGTTGGGCTATCAGTCTGGAGGTTTGTGCATCCTTTTTGAATATGGAAACATCACTGCCTTTGGAGCTTTGGTCCAAGTTCTGGGGCTTAAAGGTGTGGAATGAGTTATAGCCTGGTAGTGCAGGGGTGCTTTCTGCTGTCTTGAACCAGGTCTCTGTTACAGCACAAATGTCAATGTTCTCCATTTTAAGGAGTGCTTCAAGTGAGTGCATTTTGAGATTTAGACTTCTAGCATTGAGCTGTATGACCCTCAGATTGCATTTGTTTGTAGCTGTTATGGTGGTAATTTGGGTTTTGGAACACCACCTAAAAAGGCACTATAGGGGTGGTAAGAGCCTTGGCCAGTATCCGGAAGCCCAGGGGTGACAGATGCAAGCCATCTCTGGCAAAGCATTGAGGTCTGTCAATCATGTCATCCCAGACAGACAGATACTGGATCCCCTTAGAATGACACCAGAAACTTAGCCAATGGTTCCTCTTCTTGTTCTGTGAGATTCCCCCATTCTGCAATACTTTAACATTTGCCAGTCTCTCTAAATAATTCTTGTTACTTCTTAACCATATCTCTCTTTCTTTTATTTTCACCATATTTTTAAATACCACTTTACTTTTATCTCACTCCCTAGCCATACTTTCAGAAGAAATTTCTATCTTCTCTAATAGCTACTGAATCATTTCCACTACCCATTCCTTAAATTCTTCTCTTTTCAAAAGATAGAAAACACCAGTGACTAATTTTTATTTTATTGCCCTGTGTTTTTATTTTAGTTACAATTGACACATGATCTGAAGTAGTTATTGGGTGTATATCAAGACCTTCAATTAAATGCACATGTTCTTGTGAAATGTAAATTCTGTCTAGCCTAGCCCTGTTTTTGTATCTTGGAGAAAAATATGTAAATTCACTCCAAACTCTTAGTTCTGAATACACATCTTCCATGCCAAATATTTTCATAAATTTATTCAAAAGTCTACCCTTTTTTGTCACACTTTCCCTTCTGCCCTCCCAGACACATCTTCTCTGCTGCAAATGAAATTCCAGTCCCCACCTATAAGTAATATTCTCTGCTGAAAGCTGATTATTTCTCCCAGAATTTTCTTAAGCTCCATTATAGCAGTTTAAGGTGGAATATATATATACAAGCCAATGTGATCTCCTCCCTTGCTAGTAGCCCCTTAGTACTACAAATCTACCATTATTATCTTTTTCTCCTCTTCTATTACTATTAGAGTTCCTCCTGCAATTAATACCTGCCACAGGGATTCGCATCATTTGGCGTTTTTGCAGCAGTTTGAGCCTAGTGCTTTGGTTATTTGCAATTAATATAAGTATTCCCTTTTATCTTTGTCCCAGATATTCTGCTGAATAATCATCCTGAAAGTCTTTTCTTCTCAAATTCACATGCTCAGTTCTTTCCAAATGTGTCTTCTGTAAACTATTTGCAGTCTGCATTTTTTTAATATAGTCCACTACTCTTTTTTTTTGTATATATCTGTGAGACCATTTACACTTAAAGATACTATAGAAAGTGCTGTTGTTAGGTTAAGAAATTATTACCACCTGTTATGTGTAACAGCTTTTTTTAAAGTCTAGTTCCAGTTTTCTGTTACATGCATACACTAATGCTTGGCAGGTTGATCTTTTATTCAGTTGTTTCTTGTCATATCCATTTGAAACTATCTCACTCCAAACCTTTTTGTTTTAGTGAAAACCCTCAAAACAAAAAAAAAAAACACATCCAGACACCCCTAAAACCTATTAACTTAATACTAATGCACAAAACTATACACATCTTCAAATATTGAAGTTTAACCGTTCTAAAAGGAACAATTGCCCCAGACTGACAGCCAAACCTACAGACTTGGATTAACCTATAAGGAAAGTTATCCATGCTAAGATGCATGGCACAGCCTGAGCTTCTACTAAGTGCTTTTTGTTTCTGTCTTATCTTTATTCACCTCCCAGATTAGAAAAACACTTGAATGCTTTAAGAAAACATTGTCTCCTAGAAATTGAAAGAAAGAAGTATTTTTATTGCCACTTATCTGATTATCTCCATCGAGACTTGAGAACCAGATACACTGTTGCCTCTACATGCACTAATTTATTTGCTAGAAGAAATTTTTTTATTATATTTAGTGTTCTTTTTTATTTGTTTCTCCTTAAAACTTGTTACTATATCAAGATACAGGCCTTAATCCATTTATTCCAATATGCAAGAGTAAGAAAAAGCACATCATTTTTTCTTGTATAATGCTTTTTTGACCAGACTTTTCTTCTTTTTTTTTTTTTTACATTACAGTGCTTACATTTTGTAAAATCAAACAAGAAGAAAGAAAGAAAGAACGGGTAAATTTTTACTTTATTATCCCTATTAAACTCAAAAATAACTGAGAAAGCTTTACTTTATAGCATGTAGGTTATGTTATGCATTATAAAAATACTACTTTTAATAACAAAACTTTGTTTTACTTACAGTTAACTCTTTGCTTCCTCCTCCCTTCTCCTATATGTTATTCTAAACCTTAATGACATAAAGTAGGGCACATGCTTTGGAGTCCCCTATAAGTTTAACAAAGTCAAAAAAGTCCAATATTTCCAGGTTTTCTTGTTCTGTCATGTTTCAAAAATATAATCAATGCTTTATAATTTCACATTTGTCAGTTTTGAAGTTGCTGGTTTGCTTCCTGTTGAACTTCATCTCACAAATCCAGTCTCTGCTTTATTTCCAATGTATTCCCTGTTCATTTAGTCAACTCTTGTGCTTTTTTTCTGTCTCTCAAGCATTTTTATTTGAAAGATTGGAAAAGGTTTCACTGGCACAGTCTCTCGATGGGGTTTATTACCAGAAGAACAAAAAGTAGAATCTCCTTCTGTTTGATAGCTCAATTTTTTTGCACAAATTTTTGTATTTCTTCCATAGCATGCTCTGCATCAAAAAATGATTTTGACTGTCCAAAAAAAAAATGTAAAAATAGCTAGATACAGCAGCTCAAATCTTAGGGTCTATATCCAAATGAAACGGCTGACGATCGAACACCAGATGTTCGAACTGTGAAGTTCGAACACTGATTATCGTGAAGCCGTGGAACACCAAATTCTTTCCCAGGGAAAGAATTTGGTGGGCCGTTTCTGTGGCTTCACAATTATCAGGACTGTGGTGGGAAGTTAAGGGTCGGGTTCAGGTAAGTGTGCGATTGTGTAGACGTTAGGGTTAAGGCTCAGGTTAGGTGAGTTAGGGTTAGGGCGCAGGTGAGGTGGGTGTGCAATAGTGACAGACTTTAGGGTTAGGGCGGGATAGGTGAGTTAGGGTTAGGGCACGGGCAAGGTGAGTGTGCGATAGTGACAGACCTTAGGGGTAGGGTTTGGGTTAAGGAAAGTGGATAGATAGTAATATATGTACAGTTAAGTGTAGGTTTAGATGTAGGATTTTAAGTGTTTGTGTGTGGATTGCTGTTTTTTTGGTGTGCTTGTGTTGTGTGTGTTTCTTGGAACAGCAATTTTTTTTCCCTGGGAAAAAAATCTCTGTTCTAAGACTTCAATGTTTTTGTACTTCGTGGTTAGAAGTTTGAACATATGGTGTTCGAACTTCAGCCGTTTCAGTGAACTGATATAGACCCCAAATCTTATGCCTATTTCTCAACATTTCCTAATTACTGGAATAAATTTGCTCCTCTTCTGCCAGGTGTGCAGTCAGTAATCATTTTCCATATTCTGCTGTCTTCTACTTTTAGCACTTTGTCCTTCTGACATATTTTGTCAGAGTGAAATATTTTTGTTGGTAGGGTTGCATCTTTACTATTAAAGGTCTATGTTACTTTCTCAAGGCTAGGTTTGGAGCATATAGACAATGTGCCCTTTCAGTTAACAACTCCTGTTGTAGAGTATCAGTCCAGTTGCTTATCTGCGCTTTCATAAAATTAATACACTGTTCATTTCAGGTTTTTTGGTACATCAGAAAATCTCAGATTTTCCCTATGTGTTCTGTCCTCTAATTCTGTTTTGAAACATCTCTTCTTGAGCAGTCTCATACTGAGCCAGTCTTTTCTTCATTTTGACTCTGATTTTTGCAGTTTTATCACATAATTTGAATATGTTAAAAGCTTTTTCCATTTTTCCAGCCTTTTGTTATTTAAGTTGATATACTTCTTCAGTGCTTCATTTATTATAATCAGCTCTGAGTATATTTTACTTACTTTTCCTCTAGGTTACTGGAAGTCATGTTTTGCACCAACGTTGGAGCTTGTACTGCTTTTTGCTGAACAGCTGCAGAATTCTTCCCAGGCAGTGTTTTCTCTTCACATTTTGTGACTGATTTTCTTTCAGGTTCTCTGTATTTCTTTTTTGCTGACATTCATGCAGTGCACCCTCTAGCCAGTTACTGAAATTTATCCAAAAAGACAAGTTGACTGTCTCTCTTTTCTGAGTTTCTGCTTTCATACTGGGAGAGCTGAAATTAAGCTGCTACTCAGTTTGTACCCATCTTGGAAGTCCCCTACCTTCTTGATTTTTGTTACCCACCCATGTGGACCCTTGATTCCAACAGGAATCAAGAAGGAGTGACCATTCTAGCCATATGCCAGACTGAAGTCTAGAATGGCCTGTCCTTCTTGTTTTTTGTTACACACCCATGTGGACCCACTTGGAGCAACAGGGATCAAGAAGGCGTGACCATTCTAGATTTCCACCTGGCAAATAGCTTGATGGTGGCAAATAAAATGATTCAGCAAGAGGCAGTCACAAGATCACATAGAAGAGTGGCCAACATGCAACTCAGGTAGAATTCCTCCTAGTAAGGAAAGGGGTGGGGGTAAAATCAGTGACTGCAAAGTCATTCCCAGTGAAACAGTAGACCACATTATAAACCACAGATTGCCACAATCAGCTGCAAGAACTGGTCAGAAAAGGCTCTAAGGTCAATAGAGACCAGGCTGAAGACCTGGAAATTGACTGGAAAATAGCACAACAGTTCAAGGCAAACTCAGGGCTCTAATACCTCAAGAAGAAGATAAAATAAGTGGAGCTGAAGAAGAATGGCAGCACCTCAAAATAGCATCGGAGCATGTGTGAGGACTACAGAGCAGATATGTGGCCAAGTCAGGTATGGAAATAAGATGCATAAGGAAAACTGGTGCTGGAATACAAAAGTCCAGGAAGTCATCAAAAGAAATAAGGAGTGCAGGAAAACGTGGGAGATAGAAAAGACAGACCAGACTAGTTTCAATAGCAAGGAACAAGGCATCACAAACACGCTACCAAGTTCTGGAAAGTAACTCAGTAGATGACACAAAGAAACTATCAGGTTGCAAGGCAAAGACAGAAAGATAAAGTTAAATACCCTTCATAAGGAATGCCAGCAATGACCTGCTCACCGGACCACAGTGCATCAAAGGCAGATGGAAGGAGTACTTCCAGCAGCTTCTGAATGAAGAGAATACCATGGACGCTATACTGCTCCAGACACAGCCTATGATGAAAGAAGAGGAGGATGCCGCCTTAGAAGTTAAGAACAGCACTAAGGAGAATGAAGTCAGGGAATGGAGCAGGCTCACATGAGGTCACAGCAGACATGATAAAGATATCAGATGAAATAGAGGAGAAATGGGAACTCATAGCACTATGGAGAAAAAGGTGTATCCAGCTGACTGGAGTATACGCATACTAGTGCCAGTGTTAAAGAACAAAGGGGGCATTCATAAATGTGGGCAGTATTGAGATATGAAAGTCCTATCACACTGCATGAAACTTCTGCAGAAGGTGAATGACAAACAAATATGCAGATGGGAAATGAGCAGTTCAGATTCAGATCAGGATGTTGCACAACTGACCCAGTGTTTGCAGTGAGACAGATAGTTGAGAGGAAGGTACAGATCAGGAAAGAGTCCAACTGGGCATTCCTAGACTTAGAGAAAGCATATGACAAGTTCCCAAAAAAGCTGATCTGGGCAGTCCTGCAGTGGTTTGAAGTCCCAGAAACATTGGTAGAAATATTAGATGCTATGTACAAGGAGTCAATGACTCAAGTGCGAACAGTTTTCAGTCTCACAGAAGGGTTCCCAGTGGGAGTGTGTGCATATCAGGGTTCAGCTCTGAGCCCAGTGCTGTTCATACTAGTGAAGCACTACATTAGCAAACAGGTTGGAGGGGACAGATCAACAAAGTTGCTGTATGCAGATGATGTGGCATTACAGGCAGACTCTGACCAAGAACTTCAGCACAATATAGGGGAATGGAATGCAAAACTTAGTGCACATGGGATGAAGCTGAGTACAGATAAGACAACTGTCACTGCAGCAAATGGAGAAAATCAGAAGAAGCTGAGAAATGAGATAGAAGGGAAGACAGTGGAACACGTTAACAGCTTCAGGTATCTGGGAGGGATGGTTAAGCAGAAGGGAATGTCTGAATGAGGAGGTCAAGACTAGAATCAAAGGGGATACAGCCAACTAGCATATAGTGGCAGGTGTAGTATGTGAAAGAAGAATCCAAAAGAAGCTGACAAGTAAGGGGTACAAAACAGTGGTGGAACCAGTACTACTATATGGTATAAAAACCCAGGCAGTAAAGGTAGAGGAGTTGAGGAAGGTAGAGGTGATGGAGATGAAGTGCCTGAGATGGGTGGTAGGGTGCACACTGTGGGATAGATGAAGAAATGAGGAATCAAAGCAGCATCCAAAGTAGCTTCAGTTGCAGAAAAGGTCAAAGAGAGCAGATTACACTGGTTTGGGCACATGTGCAGAAAAGCAGAAGAGAATATGCTGAAGAAGATTTGGGACAGGTAAGAAGAAGAGGAAATGATGCATCTATTTTCTGCAAAGAACATTCAACTCCTATGAAACATGATGAGGGCCCTGAGAACTATGGAATTGCGAATGGAAGTACTCAGCAATCTGAGGATCTGGTTTGTTTAGAAGGAAACAAAAAAAGAAAGAAAGGAAGACGTTCTCAATAAATAACAAGGAAGAAAAAGAAACTGACTTATGACTGTAAAGGAAAGAGAATATGTAGTAAAAAGGATTCTGCTTTGTTATGTAACACACTGGTGACAGGGAATGAAGATATCTGTCTATCAGGAAAACCTCAGTCTACAGAAAAAGGCACCAGCTTTCCAATGGAAAAGGTAGCAAAAGAGGCAAAGGGCAGGTGAAAAGGAAGAAATCAAAACTGAACGTGGAAGGATTGAAGAACATTACTGTAAGAAAAAAGAAGAGAAAGACAGATGTTGACTACATGGCTCAAGCAGTGGGTTTACAATGCCAGCTGGATGAGAATTTAATATGCAATGAAAACAGTAGAATTAATGACTAATAGTATTGAAGATCTATCCTTCATAACAATCGATAGAGCAGAAATGACTGTATTAGAAGCTGAAGATTCTTCAAAGATAGTCAGCAAAGATATTCTTGTAATTGGAGATTCAGTTATTAGAGGAACTGGTACTTATATTTGCAGAGATGATAATGAACCTCGAGTAGTGTTATGCTTGCCAGGAGCAAAAATAAAAGATGTGATACAAGTCTTGGAACGCCTTAATGTAAGGAAGTATGGATCTGTTTTTATTCATGTTGGTACAAATGATGTCACCAACAAAGATTCTCTGACTATTAGTCAGGAACTGACAACCCTCCTAGATAGTATAGCTTGTATTGGTGTTAGGGCATATTTTTCAGAGATCACCTATGAAAAGGATAGTCAGGTCACTGTGAATGAAAAGATTTTTTGGATAAACACCTACATGGAAAAAATGTCCTATTTTAAAAAATGTTTAGAGCATCCAAGCCTTCTTTTGGGCACACGTGTGTTCAGACAGGATGGTGTGCATTTGTCTAGATCAGGTAAGAGAATTTTTGCAGCAGATATTTTGCAATATTTGACAAACAATAGCCAGGGTTTTTGCCAGGTCAAAAATTTAACAGTTCACAGATAGCAACATTTGATGCATCTCTGATGGTTGTTAATACTAGAAGCATTAATAATAAAGTTTTTTTATTAGAAAAAGTTCTACGTTCCCAGAAGATTGATGTTGTTATAGTTTGTGAAACATGGTTAAAGAGCAATGACTGAAAACCAGTTCTGTCAGGGTATAAATGTTTTTACTGTAACAGACATTCCAACAAAATAATCAGGTGGAGGTGTTATGATAGGGATTAAAGATAACTATGAGACATGTGATTATTACATGTTCAGTGATAACACCAATACTATAGACTGTGTAACTGTGACAATAAAGACAACCCTGGAACATATACCAATTGTTGGAGTGTATAGACCACCAAAGTCAAGTGCAGATGACCTAGAGGAATTCATACATTTCTTACATGAAACACAGGGGGGAAGAATAATATTATCTGGGGACTTAAATTTACCAGAAACAGACTGGAATAATATTGATTCCACAATGTTAGTAAAGAAATTATTCATAGAGTATATTCAGGAACAAAAAATGCTTCAGATTATAAAAAAAAACTACCAGGGGAAAGAATATACTAGATATTGTTTGTGTTCCCAAAGAAGTTACTGTAACTTACTGTGAAAATTAACAAAAATAAATAAATAAATAAATAAAAAAAACACTGTGGAGAGGACAAACCACACCAGACAGCCGAGAAATTTTAACTGATTTATTCCAAGGTTAAACGTTAGACAATTCACCACGTTTTTTAAATTTACATACATATTCATGAGGATTGTTTTTAACGGGTTTTATTGGTTAATTTAAAATTTGTCAGCATATATAAATGTGTTAATTAAATTGTGCCTTGTCTGATGAAGTCTTACAGCTTATTGACGAAAAACATGGTGAATTGTCTAACGTTTAACCTTGGAATAAATCAGTTAAAATTTCTCGGCTGTCCGGTGCGGTTTGTCCTCTCCACAGTTTTTTTTTTTTTATTGGTGTTTGTTACACTGTGCCTCGTATTTCAGTTTACTGTGAAAATTCACTTACTGTGAAATTACTGTGCAGTGATCATGGGGTCATAAAGATTAATTTGTTGCTAGATAATTCTGCCAAACTGAAATCTAAGCCAATGCACAGAAGGTTAATTACAGATTATAGGGAAGCAAAACAGTTACTATATAAAACTAAGTGGAGTGAGGTGTTCAGTGGAAAAACTGCAGCTGGAATGTGAAAGTTTTGAAAGATAAATTGTTTGAGTGCAAAGAGTCAAAAAAATGTTTAACATCAGGATCTAGGCATGCAACATTAAGGGAGTATATTTCCATAAGAACAAGATACCTGATTAAGGTGAGAGACAAAAAATATAAGAAATGGAAGAGAGGTCGAACTACAACTTTGAAAACTGAAATAAATGAGCTGGACAAACAGATTAAGCATAGTGTTAGACAAGATCAAGAAAAATTTGAAGAAAATTTATATAAAGATATTGAGCATAATAGGAAACCTTTTTATAGATACAGAAGATGCAGAAGGAGTAAAGATACACAAATTGATAAACTGTGTGCAGATTCTAAAATTTATTCTCAGACACAACAGATTATAGATATATTTACAAAATCTTATGCAAAACAGTTTGGTTCCACAAAAGGAGTGGTAAGTTGTCCTAGTGACATCCAGGTAACCCCAGATACTGGAATCAAATTAGATTATATTGAAAAAGAACTGTGCAAACTGGATCCAAACAAAGTGCAGGGAGGAGACGGAATAAGTAATAATGACCTGAGAACACTTAAGCAAAAACTTATACTGCCATTACATCTATTATTCACTAGGTCATATAAATATGGGGAGATTCCTCAAGATTAGAGACATGCACTTATTAAACCTGTCTTTAAGGGAAAGGGGGGTAGGACAAACCCAGAATCATATAGACCCTTAAGTCTACTTTCATGTTGTGGAAAAATAATGGAGAAGGTAATACTGGATAAGTTATTGTCAGAACTGGATAGGTTGGGACTAGAAACCATATATCAGCATGCATATGTTGAAAATAGATCTATTACCACCTGTAACATGATGTTCTATAACAATATAATAACATCTGTGAATGAAAAATTGTGTTGTGATGTAATTTATATAGATTTAACTTCAGCATTTGACAGGGCCATGCACAAAACACTGATCAATAAATTAGTACAACTAGGTATTGATGTACTGTTGATAAGATGGATAGCTGCATAGCTTACAAATAAGACATGGCAAGTATCACACACCAACTGGACAGGTGAAATCCTTGGTTACAGTGAAGGTGTCCCACAGGGCTCTGTACTAGGCCTTTACTTGTTTAGATTGTATCTTTCAGACCTTACTTTTTTATCTGAGGTGTTCTACAGCCTATATGCTGACGAACTAAAATTGGGTAAACTGATTACAAGTGTTACAGTTAAGGCATGTCTGCAAAATAATTTGACTAAATTGACCATTTGGGCACAGGAGAATAATATGTTGATAAATATATCAAAAACTAAGCATATGAGATTTGGGAGACAAACTGAAAGGTGAATATTTAATACAGCACACAGTGATTGAAACTGTAGACTCATTTAAGGACCTGGGTATATGGGTAGATTCAGCTATGAGTTCTTCTTATCATATCAACCAATTGGCTAATGATAATTATAGAACTATATGTTGTATAAAAAGATTTATAAAGTCTAGGAAAGCAAACATAATGAAGTCATTGTTTGTTAGTTACATTAGTCCCAAACTTGAGTATGGAATAACAATATGGAAACCCTATTGGTAAACAAGCATGAATAAATTGGAAAGAGTATAGCTGAAATATACTAAGGGCATCCATGGATGTGAAAATCTAAGTTACTATGAAAGACTAAAATATCTGAACTTGTACAGTGTCTCTTACAGATATTTAAGAGGAGATCTTATTCAGGTATATAGGAGATTTAGGGACAACTACCTCTAGGAATGTTTGGAGTTATCAAAAAGTACTAGAGAATTGTCAGATAACCTATGTAGAAGATTCTATAGGAATGAGAAGTGTGCTAACTGGTTCTCTGACAGAGTAGCTGATGCTTGGAACAGACTACCAAATTACATTAAAGCAAGTACTAGTTTATATATTTTTAAGAACAGCCTGGACATTTATTATGGGAACAAGTGTTTTGACATATTGGCAAGCTAGAAGGGCTTTAATGCCTGTGCTTGAAAAATGTGTATATATGTATGTATGTAAGAAGGCAAGAGGAAATGAGGGCATTCAGCAAAGAGGTGGATGAATTGTGTGAGGGAAGACCTGCAACAATCAGACAAGAGTGTTAAAGAAGGTAGGTGAGGGGTTTGAATGGAGGGAGATGGCGATAGTTGACATGACACCTTGACGTCATGTAGAAAATGGGGGAAAAAGGGTTGATGATGATGATGGTGGTGATTAACAAACTAAAGTAAGCACAGAGAGTGCCTACAAAGTATAGAAGCCATGAAACAGACACTGCTAATTACAAAGGCACTTCAAGTTGATTTAAAGTTCAAGAACACAGTAAATAATGTAAAAAATATTGCAACAGACACTATACGTAGGGGCACTCTCTGGACTGTGCACTATTGGGTATCCATGTGTTGTTTATATATTTTGCAGTGCTGAGTCACAGTAAACAAAACCAAGAACTCTAAACCACTGTTTTTATTTAAACAATAAAATTACAAGTAGTAGTACTAGCAGCGTTTTTGAGGCAAGTTCTTTTTCAAGGCATGAACTCATTAAAGAAAAAAAAATAGTTTAAATAGAAAAGTCACATAATAACATCCAACCAAATAGCAACCCCAGTTAAAAATCTTATTAGTTCTAAATTAATCAATTAAATAAGCCAAAAAACAGTCTTTATAAAATAACTTATTAAGCTTTTTCTTCAAACCAGACAATGCTGACACTAGCATTTAGTCTTGGATTAACATCAGCAAACAGATAAGGGATTCACTTATATTTAACTGGCTTACTTTCATGTATAGTGCCACCACCCCTTAAATTAGGAAGCATTTTGGTTATGACTCCAAAGAGAAAAGAGTGATCATTTCCTATTTCTAATGTCTATTTAGCCAAGGCATCAGTAGTGACATTTCTACAAATTGTCAGACAGATGTTCAAAAATCCTATTTACTTTTACCTACATAGAAACAAGTACATTTTGTCCACATTGCTAAACAGTCAATAATCTTCATATTAGAAGTGACAAAACAGACAAGGACACATTGCTTATTACAACAGTAAAACTGGAAGTGACAGCAAAAAAAGTCAACTAAAAAAAAAAGATTCTCCGGAGATATCAAGAAGACTAGCAGCTCTGAAGAAGTCCACAGTAGTTTAAAGTGGACAGAAGGGCTTAACCAAGTAAAATGACAACAATACATTTTTGTGTCTCCACTGCTGGTGTTCTTAACAAATTGTTAGTTACTGGATATATAAACATATTGTTTCCACTTAGCATATTACAAAAATAACAATTAGACCAATTACATTTCTCCTATGTCACTTGGGGTTGACAACGTGCACTCTGGATTGTGTAAGGAGATAGTTGATTTGAATCCAACAGTGACTGACTAATATGACTCTGTGTGTGTCTCGTGTCTGTTAGGAATGGGTTTGCCTACAGATCTGATGTGTAGCTTCACAGTGGTAGAGGGATGTCCATCTCTTTCAGTCCAATTGGGGTTGGGTGTCAGTATGAGGGTTAAGGTGTTAACCTCACAGATTCAAGATACAATGTTTGATTTTCACCTTTGGTCACTTTTTTGGTTATTGGCTAGGCGTGTAATAGTCTGCAACTAATTTGCCTAGATTTACTTATGAACTTACAGAACAGTACCAGTTGTATCGACCTGTATTTTCTTCAACTTATCGTGTTCTTGCTTAACATTCTTTGTTCTCTTGTATACAATTTTCTGAATATCTCCTACAAAACTTTTTGTGTCAAACATAGAACAAAGTATTGACCAATTTCCCTTAATAATATTATACAATAGATGACTCCATCATGTATATTTCCTGATATATCTAACATCTGATTTTCCTTGTTTATTCTTTACAACCATATGACTAGCTTCATCTGAAAAGAAGGTTTGAGCATGTTGTTCATTCACTTAATACTTTTGTCTTAGTATGCTCAAGAATATCAGTCCCATACCTTTTATTAGCAAATTATGTAGACATACTATTTATTTCTTAAACACAATCTTCCAGTTTTGCACATGAGCGACTAGCCCTTAAAAACTGCCCTCTTACTATAAATGTATATTTAGTGTGTGTGGTTTTTCATGTAGAGATATATTAGCCTGTTCTTCCTGATCCCAGAAAAACATTTAAACCTCTTAATTTAATTTATGCTTTGAAAAAGAGCTTGTAGTGAAAGCCTTGCTACTGCCATTACTGGTGACTTTATTATTTTAATAAAACTGGTGGGTTGGAGTTTTTAGTTTTGTTTGTTGTGATACCTCATTGTATATATGAACTCCTATTTGACTGTACTCGCTGATGGGGTTTTTGTCTCATTTTGCAGTGCTTCATTGTTGCTTATGGGGCACAGCAGTACATTACTTCACCCCTGTGCACATGCCCTACAAAGTAAACACTATGTCTCTGAATCTTGTCATAACCTTTTTTTTTAAACTGATTTTATATTTGTTTTGAATTTGCTTCTCAGGGATTTAGTTAAATATTCTTTCATTCTCTAATTAACTACTTAATCCATTTAAGGGTTATAGCCAAACCCTATTTTTTATTTATTTATTGACATTTGTTAACCGGGTTAGTCCAGCTGGGCCAGGAGCCTATTTTCAGTGGAGACCCAAGGAGAAAAGCTCCAATTACAGACAAATTAAGTTTACATAACAGTCTAGTGTACAATTAAAAGCAATCATTAAGTGGCAAACACTACAAGTACACATAAGTTCTGTATTGCAAAGAAAAATATTTTTTTTCTGTGTGTGTGGTGTGTGTAGCTGTTGTATAACTGGTGTGGTAAGATGTACAGCAGGATTCATGAAAGGGGTGGAAGGGATATGGTGAAGAGGTGGAGAAGTGTAATGAGATGTCTTAAATTGTAAAGGGTGTGTAATGCAGTGCAATTGGGATGGGAGGTTATTCCATGCCTGGGATAGGGTGGATTTATAAAGTAGTCTACCAATATTTCTTTTTTGGTTGATAGATGTCAAGGAGTTGTTGGTTAGAAGTACGAAGTGTGCGAGATGGTGTGTAGATGGATACCAAGGAGGACAGGACATGGCAGGATGATGGTTTAGAAAGTTTGGAGGGAATAATTTGTAACTGAGATGGAAGAAGTTGTTGTGGGAGTTCTAGCTTTGTAGTGAGTTGAGTGCAAGGCAGTGGTGTGAGTTATGTGGGGAGTTTGTGATGAACCTTGCTATTTTGTGGTAAGTTTGTTGGAGTTTGGCCAGGGTAGTCGTTTGAATATTAGTTAGTATTGGGGTGGCATAGAGAAGGGAGGGAGAAGAAGAGCCTGTGCCAAGGACAGTCTGGCATCGTAGGTCAGGAATCTACGGTTTCGGTAGAGCATACCCAGCTTTTGGTGAGTTTTCTTTATACTTTGAAGGATGTGTAGGTTAAATTTAAGCTAATCATCAATGATGACTCCTAGAAGCTTTGTGTGGGAGTCAGGTTGTATGGTGGTGTTATTGGACGATGAGATAAGAAAGTTAAATTTTAGGTGAGAGAGAGTCCGGGCGAAGAATAACAGGAGTTTGGTTTTCTTGGGGTTTAGAATAAGTAAATTATCAACTAGCCATTTTTCCACAGATAGAAAGGTATCCTGGGTGAGTGTGTGAAGGTCAGAGATATTGTTGGAAGTGCAGATGAGAGTTGAATTGTCAGCATATTGGACTAGTACAGATTGTTTGTAGGAGGTATGTAGTTCATTTGTAAATATGTTCAGTAGGAATGGTCTCAAGATGGAGCCTTGAGGCACTCCAGTGGTTACTGGGGCATAGGGTGAGCAGGAGGACAGCCAGCGAACAGATTGCTGTCTATCAGACAGATAACTAGAGAAGAAGGTTAGGGTGGCGGTGGCTAGATTGAGGTTAGAAAGTTTAGTCAGAAGTAGAGGGTGAGAGACAGTGTTGAAGGCTTTAGAGAGGTCAAGGAAGAGGCTGGATACTAGGAAGTCTTTGTCTCAGGCTTCAGCTATTGTGTGTGTAAATGACAGGAGGGCTGTAGAGGTGCTGTAGTTAGGGTGGAAGCCATGTTGGGAGGGTGTGAGGAGGTTATGTTGGAGGAGATAGTTTAGGGGTTGTGAGTGTACACATTTTTCCATAAGTTTAGAGAAAGGAGAGAGGGTGGCAATTGGACAAAAGTTTGATGGGTCTGTTGAGTTCCCCCTTTGTGCAAAGGGGTAGTGAAGAAGGATTTCCAAATATCTATTACTGTAGCTTCCTGGATAGATCTATTAATTAAGATAGATACTGGATAGACTATGGATTCTGCAGTTAATTTGAGGAAAGTGGGTGGAAGGTTGTCAGAGGAGGGACAGCAAGGTTTAAGTTTCAGAAGGAGTGATTTTATATATGAGGCTGGAACTGGTTTGAAGGAGAAAAGATTACTGCTTTGTGGTTTGGCAGGGATACAGGTGGAGTTTGTGTTGTGGTTTGAGGGTGTAAGTTTCTGGACAGTGTCGATGAAGTGTCTATTGAGAAGGGTAGTAGTTTCTAGAGGGCTGTTGTTTGGGTAAGGGGAGGGATTTGAAGGGGACCCGGGATTGAGAATTTTCTTTAAGGTGGAACAGAATTTCTGTAGATTGGTTTTGCAGTTATTTTGGGGAGAGTTATAATATGATTTTTTTGTCCTTGCAGACATGTCTTTTGACAAGATTCCGAAGTTCTTTGTACTTGTGAAATAGGGAAGGTTGTTTAGTCTTAGTCCAGGCTTTCCAAGTATTGTCATGGTAATGCATGAGCAATTTAGTTTCTTTAGAAAGCCAGGGGGAAAAGTTAAATTTTATTTTAATACACCTTGTAGGGGCTAGGGAGTTGAGTATATCAAGGAATATGCTATTAAATTTGCGAACAGCATAATTCAGAGACAGTTGTTTAAGGATGGACCAGTCAATGGTAGAGAGGATAGAGCTGAATTGGGTAGTATTAAAGTTATGTAATTTACGACAGTCTCTATAAGAGTGAAATTTGTCTGCCTGGGAAGAGTGTAGTAGTATGCTAGTAGGAAGATGGTCACTCAAAGAGTTTGGTAAGGTAGTTGGCCTGTGGTAAAGGTTGGGAGAGTTAGTGAGAATCCAGTCTATGGTCAAAGTGGAAGAGGCGTTATTGTGTAGGTAAGTAGGGGATGTTATCAGTTGGTGGAATCCATAGAGGTTGATGCAGAGCTGTGAAGATTTAGTGGAAAGTTTGGTCCAGTCTATGTTAACATTGCCTAAGATGACAGTTTCGTAGGGTATGTTGTGAGAGAACCAAGATAGGATAGATTCTAGGACTGGAATTTTATTACCAGGGGAATATAAATGGAGGCAATGACAAATGTCTTATGGGGGTTATGATGGCAGTTGAGGATGAGAAGTTCAGCTGGGTGGAAATCAGGAGTAGGTGTGGTGATGGTGGAGAGATTACGGCTATTTGAATGGAGAATTGCAACACCACCACCCTTTTTGTTGAGTCTATCACAGAGGTAGATGTTATAACCAGGTGGCAGTATTTCTTTGTTAGTTATGTGGGGTTTTAGCCATGTTTCAGATAGGGCTAGGATATGAGGGGTGGTTTGAGCTATCCAAGCATGTAGATAAGTGATTTTGTTAGTGAGGCTTTGTATATTCAGGGTATAGATAGAAAGGTGTTTGTGCTGTGAGGTTTGATTTAAGGGAGGTTGAGGAGGGAGTGGGGGGGTGGGATGATGTAGGGGTGGAGGGGCTGTTGGTGGGTGTAATGTTATGGGTAGGGGAGGGTGGGCCTGGATTAGGGTGAATATCACCAGTGAGTAGTACGTTGCTGGGGACTGAGGTAGGGTGTGTTATTACTGAGAAAATCTGGTGGTGGAGTTTAGGCTTGGGTTTATAGGAGGGTGGTTAAATGTCAAGTATAATGAATTTGTGGTAGCAGTGAACGGTGAGGTTGAAGAGAGATGGGGAGATTAAGATGGGGTGGGATGGAGGGGATGGTTTGATAGTGCATGTGGTAGGAGGGTATAGAAAAGGTTGGGAAAGGTTTGCATGATAGGAGGTTAGATTTGCGAGTAGAGTTAGGATTGGTAATGAGAGGTATAAAAGTAGCATGTTAAGTTAGGTTTTGAGTGTAGGAGGGATTATGAAATTAAAGACTGGTTGGGTATGGAGGAAGTAAACTATGTAGTGATGGTGTAAGAGGTGAGAAATGTGAGCAGGAAGGTAAAAAGTTAGTAGCTAGATAATGTCAGGAAGGGGAAGGACTAGGGGCAGGCAGGAAGTAGAGTGTGGATAATTGATATGGACAGGAAGGGGAGGGTCAGGATAGCATAAATGAAATTGATGTGGGGGTGTGTGGGAATGGGGGGTAGGGTAGTGCAGTGAAATGAGTGTAGTGAACGGAGTGGGGTTACACCAGCAGGAGCTTCAGAACCAAAGAAAATCTATCAGGAGAGCTTGTAAGTTAAGTGTAAGAGGAGCCAGGAGTGACTGGAAAAGGAGTATAGAAAACAGGCGCAGGGAAGTGAGACTGAAACAGGTTAGAATGTAAGGAGAAGAATAGCAGCAAGGAAAAAGTAGCAAAGACCAGCAGGATAAAGTAGTGCAGAAATGGCAGGCTAAGGAGAGATGTAGATAGAGAACAGGAGCATAGAAGATACAGGTCCTAAGAGCAAGAGTTACTTGTAGAAGGCAGGGGAGGGGAAGATAACAGAGTAGGTAGAAGATGGAGAACTAGGGAGCGACCTGGTGATGTGCAGGAGGCAGCTACCAAGGGAAAAACATGGAATACAAAACAGTGTTGGTAAGATACAAAATAAGAAACATTAATAGGACATAGTCTCAGGAATTACATCCAAAACAAATAGAGGGAGGCAGTCTTCAATTGTGTATTGGGTACAGGTAGTTTCCAGCATGGTAGGCCAGTAATCTTGTGTAGGGAGTCTGTCCTAACCTATAAAAAAAGGAGAGAGAGAGAGAGAGAGAGTTGAGGCACTATTATACCTAGAGAGTGAAGGCTGGAAGGAAATAGTGTGTGTAAGAGGGGGGACCATAAGTATGGGAGTGAGTGGGATGTGAAAAGTGGGTGCTGTCTGGGAGATAAAAAGAGGTGGAGTGGTAGGTGCAGTATGGGTGTAAGGTAAATGTAGCAGAGGGAGCTACTAGGAACTTAGATGTCACTATGGTCTAAGTAACAAAGGAGATCCTCTGACAAGGTGGGCAGAAAGAGAATAA
This sequence comes from Protopterus annectens, assembly GCF_019279795.1. Taxonomy (NCBI): domain Eukaryota; kingdom Metazoa; phylum Chordata; order Ceratodontiformes; family Protopteridae; genus Protopterus; species Protopterus annectens. The sequence continues at coordinate 707,818,173 of NC_056730.1, read as the reverse complement.
AATGCCTGTAATAGAGTGACTGTAGGTTGGAGTGTGGGGCTGTTACAGGTGAGTGGGTAGCATGCAAGTGAGGCCTAGGTATAGCACTGATTAGCAGGAGAAAATACGTAAGGGAGACGTTTGAGCAGCAGTATTACAAAAGACATTTAAATGCAGTTCAAAAAACAATGCAATCTATAAGCCATTCAAAAATAAACAATGGTGCAATTACAAATTGGCTATAAGCTTAACACATTACACTGAGCAGCAGATTCTAAAAACAAACGACACAGTTCAGTATTAGGTCTAGAGATTATATGCAGTTTAAGAGAAGTAGTGTGAAATAGAAGAAACAAAATTAACAGCTGTTTAAATTAAGGTAGCTATTCATGTAGACAGACCTTGGAGCAGCAGTTCATTAATAACATTACAGCTACGTTCTGAGAATAGAAGCAATAGTAACACATATGTATATATGTTTGGCCAAAATACAGTGCTACATAAAGCTAATCAGTTGCAATGTTAGATAATAAAGACATAAAACGCTATCTAGCTCAATACACAAGTGAAATGGTGAAAAAAGCAGTGATGCAACAAGGTAGTGTAGTATTCCGTTCTAAATGCGGAATAACTAACGTAAATGACAATACGTTGTAGACATAAACAGTGTTTAGCCCGCTACAAGGCAGAGAAAGCAGATAACAGTTTAAAGTGTTTAGCCCTGCCACACGGCAGAGAAAGCTGATAACAGTTTAAAGGGCGCCAATCAGCCACATGGGATAAATTATGGAGTACTACAGCTTACACCCCTACCTCAAAATAAAAACATTTCAGTTAGGCCGAATGGACTATGCGAGCATAGTAAGTGGGTACAAGGCAAAAGAATGTAATCCTGGATGAGATGCCAGTCTGTCAAAGGACCCACACACATACACACATGCACATGCACACACACACACACACACACACACACACACACACACACACACACACACACACACACACACACACACACACACACACACACATGTCTGTACAATCACTCCAGGCATGCATACCTACAACAGGCTTTTTGGATATCAGTGGAAATCAGAACCTCCAGTAAAAACACATTTGGACACTTGGAAGACAACACATTGCATACAGAAGGCACCCCAGCCAAGAAACTAGAAAATTAAGGTCTGTAATGCAGCAAATCTAATTGCTGCACCACTGTGTATTGCTGATAATTCCTCATTTAATGATCATGATTTATGTAGAGTCAAATAATAGTAATGTGTTTGCATACTTCAAGCACTGGCATATTAATGGTGCAGTCTTTAAGAACCCAGCATTGATTTCACAAGTCCATGTCTTTGTCATGTAATATTAGGAATTAAATCAAAATTCTACTGACTCTCTAAATATGAACAGTGAAGCATTCAAGATTCTATTAGTATGCTTGAAAGAACTGCGTTTTACTATCAAATTTATGTGCTAATGTAAAACATCTGTTTGATTAATTAGATATCTTACTCAGTGTAAATATAAATTGCACCTTTGGCTTTCAGTTAAGAAACATTTAATTGAGTTATAAACTCTACATTTTTCTCAGTTCAATATACATTCAGAAAAATAACATTCTAATATTAAAGTCTCAGGAAAGTAATATTACAACTAAATCATTCCACAAATTTTTCCTTTCTCATTCAATTCTGAAAAAAAATACCTGTAACATTAACAAGGAGAGATGTATAATTATAATGCCGTTTCATTATTAATTCTTTAATATATGCAGTCAAACTTATAATGTCAAAAATGGAAGTTATGTACTTACCGTAACACTCAGTCTTAAATATTCCACTCTGACCACTTCTACTGATGGGTCATCCACCCTTATGCTGGATCCAAGCCAACAGCTACTATAGCTCACTCCAGATCTTCAGCTCCACCCTTTTCTCACAATGCACCTGTGACCTCTCAGCCCCTCAGATCTTTTGCTCCCTTGTAATTTGATATGCTGGCAATTGAAAAGTTAGGAGAACAATGACTAAAATATAAGTTTCAGGCTTAGGTCTACCAGGACTTTCCAGAAGATGAGAAGTAACATTTTGTAGGGGGAAGGTGAGTGGGATGTCAAGGTGGATGGAGTGGAATAATGAAAATCCAACACTATGGTAAGTACATAACTTCCTTATTTTATGTTATCGCATCCATCTGTTTCAACTGATTGGATAGAACCCTCAGCTACTTTATGTTCCTGGGCTGCATCATGACAGGATACTCTTGAGAATGGTGGATCCAAAGGATGATCTGGATCTGGATATCATACCCAACTTGTACTGCTTAATAAAGATATGCATTATTGACCATGTTACTTCAACACAAATATCATCTAGTGAACAATTTTTGAAAAGCCCATGAAGTTTCTATAGATTTCGTAGATTGTACCTTAGGTTTAGACAGTAGAGTTTTATTGTTGATGGACTAAGTGTATGCAATACAGTCTGATAGCCATCTGTATAGAGTAACCTCAAAGACCTTTGAACCCAGCATAGAAGGGGAGTTGGAAGCAAAGAGTTGGTTGTCCTTTCAGAGATCTTTGGTATGATGCAGGTAAAATCATAGCCATCTTATAAACATTCAAGGAGTGAAGCAAATATTCTTCTCTGTTGCTATGGTTGAGAAAAACACTAGAGAGTGAATAGTCTGATTCAAGTCTAGTTTGGAAGTGACTTTAGGCAAAAAGTAGGGTCTTGTTTTCAGAGAAACTCTGTCTTTGTAAAAAACATAAATAATTCAGGCAGTCTCCTGGGAGATGTACTAGCAACCAAAAACAATGTTTGCCAAGACAGGTATATTAAGTTGCAGGAAAAAGTAGATCAGAACGGGTTTCGAGTTAGGGCCTCTAAGACTAAATTCAAGTCCCATGGATTAAAGTGATCTTTAATAGGGGTTCTCAAAAGAAACATTCCCTTAAGAAAACTCTTCAAACCTTTTGTGAGGCTATGGGAGTAGAACTGAAGTCTTAGTGAAAGTTGTAGATGGCTGCTGACTAAACTTTGGTAGTAGAGTAACTGGGGCCTGAGTCAAACAAAGTAGCTAGGAACTGTAAGACCAAAATAAGTGGACCTGAAAAGGGATCCGACATTGTCATTTGGCCATCAATGAAATTGGAGAAAATATGTGGTTAGTTTCAGAAAAGATATGCCTAGGCCAGGCTTCCTGGATGGGTGAGATTGCAGATCCTGTAGGGCTCAAGCAGCCAAGCTGTTTCTTGAGGTAAGGCCAAAGCATGGGGAACCAAATTTTCCTAGGCCAAAAGGGAGAGATGAGGATAACTGACACCTTGCACAAAGAAGCTTTATGCAGGAACTTCATCCTGACAGGAAGATAAGGGAAGGCATAACAGAATCCAGCAGACCAAGAATAAACCAGAACATCCTTGGGTGTCTGTCCCTGAGGAAGGATTTGAGCAAAGCTGTTGCTGCACTTGGAACTAATTGGAGATGCAAAAAAGGTCACAGCAAGACAGGCCCCAGTACCAAAAAAAGTCATTTGCACTACTGATGAATTGAGGGACCACTCTTGAGGTATCAGAATGCATCATCTCAGCTTTTCCCTAGATGGATGATCCAGACTGGAATGTGTGTTATGATCAGAAAGTGCTATAAAGAGACTGCCCACTGCTATATTCTCATGGCCTCCCAGCAGAGCTAGTATGAATGAGTTCTTCCTTGCTTGTTCATACATCACACTACATAAGTGCTGTTTCTGTGGGTTGAGATCATACACTGGGAACAAAAGTCCTGTAGAGCATGCAAAGCTAAGATAACTGCCCTCATCTCCAGGATATTGAAGTTAAGATGGGCTTCTCATTGAAACCATGTTTCTTGGACTGTTCTCTCCTTGAAATACCCCCTAAAGTATGTACCTTAGAGGGGTGGTATCCATAGTAACTGTGCCTGATGAGTAGAATGAAGAGACACCCTAAAGTCACAGAGGGTGATGTATCCACCAAACCAGATATCATCTACAGATTGATGAAAGATATATAGGATGACTGAGAGGGTATAGAAACTGACAGCATTGAATGCTGAAGGTTCACAGCAAATCTTTCATGTCAAATCTGTCATGATGGATTACAATAATTTTGGCTGCCATCATACCTAATGCCTGAAGAACCAGAGAAGCAGGAGGAGTGGTCATCTAATGCAGCTTTGAAATGGGGGCTCTGAGAGAGAGAGAGACAGAGAGAGAGAAATCTGTCATTTGAAAATCTTGCAATTCTCAGTCTCATGACCAGATGACATCCTATATAGCTGAGAATTTGAGATGGCTCCTGATTTGGACTTTCTGAAATTAATGAAAAACAAACAAAGCAAATAGTTACTTGCTGAACTAAGGAACTCTGTTGTTGTGGCAACAAGGAAATTTATCTAGCTATGGGAAAACATTGATTCCTTACAGCCTGAGATGCATTCTAACTACTGCCATGGACTTGGTGAACTTGCAGGGGGCTGTGGTAAGACATAATGGCAATACTTGGAAAAGGTAATGATTAGCTCCAACCTGGAAATGAAGATACCTACTGGATCACTTTGCACTCATGATGTGGAGGAAAGCATCCTGAAGATCTATACATTACATCCAGTCTCCTTCTTTTAAGCATGGAAGGATTGCTTTTTACAGTGGCCACCTATAATTTTGTCTTTTTTACATAATGATTTAGGCCACTTAAATCTAAAATGGTCCTAAGGCTGTTTGATGTCTTGGGAATTTAAAAGACTTTGGAATAGACACCAGAACCTCTCTGGTCAGGACCTCTTTAATGGCTCTTTTTTGAAATAGCTGGAAAATCTCCTGTGCCACTATTGTTTTTTGTCAGGGGTGGCATGTCTGGATTGAGGTGAGGAGGACAGTCTGAAAATTTATAAGATAGGAATTGTTTCCCCTCTGGATATTATGCTCTTTACCCAGTTGTTTTATGTGATGGCCAACTCTGATTCTAGGTGAAGAGACAGTTGACCCCCTGACTGTCTTCTGAGTGAAACAGTCAAGTAAGTCCTCAGGGACATTGCATCAGTTTCTTGGATGAAGGGTCCATGATTCCTCTCTGCCTATAGGGTGGTGTCCATAGGTTCATAGATTCATAGGAGATCACTAGGCTAGCAGACCTAGAGCCTTTACAAGCCTAACCATGTTAATCCCAAGTATCCCCATTTGTTCTTTTTGGTAGTTCACAGAACAAAGTTATGAACTCAGTGGGTCTGTGATCAAAACTGGCTACCCCTGTCCATAAGGGACATGGGTGCGATCCCGGGTGTGAATTTACAGTCTCCCATCCAATTATCTAGCTTGCATTTGAATTGGGTTAGTGAAGAGCTCTGTTTGACGTGAATTAGAAGTCTATTCCAGAGAAGCTGTAGTCTCTGGGAGACATATCTGTCTCTCCAGCATGTTCTGTTAGTGTCACAAGCTAGGTTGAGATCCCTAGAGTGAGTGACTCTTGTGCCATTTGACTTACAGATGTGCAGCATTTCCATTAGGGCAGGGTTGGAGATTACCCTATAGGCCAGGCACTGATAATTTATTATTAGTATAACAACCCCATTGTGCCAACCCCAACCCCCAACCCATTCATTGAACTGGCCCCCTGTCCAAAAAGGAATCAAAAGGAAGACACTGAGAATTCTAAACCAAAGTGCTTTGATACCCTTCTGGTTCATAGAAAAGGACCACTGAAGGGTCTAAAACTACACTACAGCATCAGATAGTGTCTTTCCTTCCTGCTCACTTTTCTGGAGTCTTTTCTTAACCTTGGGTCCAAAGACTGATAACCTATCATAAAGGGTGTTTACAAAGGACAACTTAAAGTTGTCTGCAAAGTCAAAGTGATGCAATTAGGATGTGTTGCATAGCAATAACAGTGCTCACTGCTTTGACTGCTCTGTTTGCTGTGTTGTGTAGTATCCTCATGGAGAGGTTGGAAACAAATAGCATAGTAGCCACCTGGGATTCCATCTGCTTCTGAATATCTGGGTTGGGAGGCCTTTGCAGAGACCCCAAGGTTTGTTTCACAAGGTCTCTCTGGAAACCTCATTATATGTGTTAAATAATTAAGCACAATAGGGTAAAGGCTCCTGGGAAACAGATATGCTTTTCCATTTAATTCATTGTCCTAGACACCTTGTTGAGAGGATGGATAGTAGAGCATTCTTGTGATAGTTCTCTTTGTGGCATATGCCATACTAATACAGTGCATAAAAGTGCCTTTACTCCAATGAGTCCTGTGCTTAGGGGCATAACATTTTCTGTGTGTTGCAGGGCAAGCACTCAGTACATCAGGCTCCCACCATGCCCTCTCCACACCCAAGTCAATCATATGATTGGTGGGAGGGGGCCACTCATAAAGTAGAGGGGACAGTCCTGAATGGCTTAAGTAACACTTCCTCATCTGATGTAGCATTTCAAAGATCTCACCAAATCTGGAATATGCCAGACGGAACTGGGAGGAACTTTCCCCTTCACTGAGGTCAGTATATATAGTAAGATATCCCACAGAGGAATCTATGTGTTTATGTGTCTCTTTTTACATGTGCACATTTTGTGAACTTAGGGGGAATCCTCCCAACTTCCCAAAGTGTCCTGGACTACTTCTTGGAGGGATTTGAGGCATTCAGCACTGTCCTGTCCTGTCCTTTGGGTCACAAATAATGACTCAAAAACTCAGAAAGACTGGTGTCAGTGGGTGGAATAGATACTGTGGGTTTATCACCTTCCAGTGCTGAGAGACAGGCAATGATCATCTCAAAGAACTTGAATGCCAATGAAGAGCCTGATGGCCCTGAGGAGACCCACATCAGCACCAACTCTATCCTTGAAGAAGAAGAAGCAGATGGCTTTGATAGGAGAGTCTATGGTGCTGACAGGCCTCTCAGCTGGGATTGGTGCTGACATCTCAAATGCAGAATTCCCTGACACTGAGAACACCACCAACAGAGCCAACACCAAGGACATAGCTGAAAACTCAATGTCAAGGGCTCAGCACTGAGAGACACTCCTCCCTGATGGATTTCATGTTGAGTGAGAGGAATGAAATATTGGGACCAAAGGATTGGATCCAACCAGTAATGAAGGGGGATGCACCAGTATAGTTGTCAACTCTGAGACCACTGCCACCAAGAAATGTGTTGGGGAAGGAGTGGAAGTAACAAGAGTCCTTGCTCAAACTGTTCTGCCATGGAAACAGAAGGAAATGGGATAACACCCATGTGTATCTGGGCCTTAATGAGGGTGTTCATCATTCAATCCCAGTCTGTATGCAATATGCCCATGACAGACTTAGTAGACCTAAAGGTGGAGGGAGGATGGAAGCTGTTGAACTTTGAGAATTCCCCTTAGATGACTGTTAGTTCACTCCCTCTTGGAGGCTCTGTCAAGTATAATGATGGGCTCAGCATGGGGGGCACCAAAACCATTGTTAACAAGAAGGATGGCTCCAAACAGATCAGAGCTGATGCCTCATGTGAAGGAGGAGGAGGTTTCAGTTTTTTTGGAAAAGGAGCTGAAGAAGATTCCTCAGGCTTTGTCTTTCTTCTTTCCTTCCCTTTTTCTCCATCTCTTTTTTCCTTTTCCTTGCCATTCTTTTTGTCATCTTTCTTTTTGATGGGTTCAGAAGGTATAAGGCCCCTCAGGATAAGCTTGTTATGATGCTTAAGAAGGTTACAAGGCCCAAAGGCCTTGTAGATATTGCACAAGGTCTAAAGGCATTTTTGCCCCAGGCACAAAATGCTAACATCATGCATGTGCTGGGGCAGAGTCTTGTGCTCACAATGGATGCAGTTTTTATAGCCTGAAGCCTCTTCCTTTGCTAAAACAGTACCAGAAAGAAAAAAATATCTTACAACACACTACCCTAAGAGTGGTGATAACAAAGAAAACATGTATATTTGTATAACAGCAACACTACAAGAGTAATCTTTCAGAAAAAAGAGAAAATATGAGCAATAAGGAAAACTGGGCCACTGCATAATCAAGGGAGTGAAGAAAGGATAGCAATAAAGTTTATTTAGTAACAATATCAGAAAGGGAAAATAGTTGAAGTAGGAAAGAATCTGACACTGTAAGTCAGAAAAAGGCTGCCAGAAAAAAAAAAGAAAATATATTTCTGGATTATACAAATGGACCTCTGGAGTTCATGCTGAAATTCAGCAAACAAGATTTGAGCCACAGAGAGGACAGAGACTCACTGTGGCAGAATGGAGGAGCTTGAGCTCTAGAGTGACCTGATATAACTACTGGTGTGAATCCACTGCAGTAGCCAGTGACCTATCAGTTGAGGGGGATGGGTGGGATAAAATAAGATCATTTAACCGTTTTCATCATCTATTAATATTAATCAGTTTTGCAATGCAAGTTATGGTCTTCCTACTATTTATCAGATAATTTAGATTATTAATACATTATCCTAAATAAAGGCTTAGACAAATTTTCAATTAATTCTATAAAACTTGCATTGATTTAATGCATCTGATTTTATCAGATGTATAGAATATTTATGTATACCCCATTGGCCTTTGGTTCCATCTATGGCTCAAACCACAGTGCAGTTATATCTTAAACATAATTAACACTCTCAGATCCATCTAACTGTCATGTTGTTGCTATTTTAAACACATTGTATTTTTCCTCTTGAGTTAATTTGCAGTTAACTTTATTAGCCAATAATTTGTTTTTACTCCAGCAATATGGATTTAGGCCCCAAAATAGATATTTTCTGTGATATTTTATCAAATTAGTCTTAAAAATCCAAACTAATGCATGTATATTAATCCAAATTTACTATTAACAACAATGTTATTTCAGTAGTTGATCAGAAATAATTTCTGGACATCATGTTATTTCCCTGTATTTAAAAAATGCATTCAATCATTTAACAAATGACCATAAAACATGTTGGATCAACATAAAATAAATTACAGTTCATAGGTTCATAGATTAATACTAGGCTAACTGCCCTTCTGGGCCATTTTAAGCCTAGCCTAGCCTGCGTCTGTAAGGTAAACACCTTAACCATTATGCCAACCTCCCACCCCCTTTTATCTAGCCTTTAACATAATGGGGGAATTGAAACCATAAAATGTATAATTTGCCAAACTTTTTTGTTTACTTTACAAAATATCGTTTTAAATAACATCTTAATATTTTCAGAAAAAAAAATGTGTCTGTCTTCATTTACTTTTCATTGGTTGATCAGGATGGAGTACCGGGCTCTGTGGTCCATTTTCAGTGCAGGAGTATATACACCAGAAATCACAATTAAAGTAAGAGATGTAAAATGCAATTTAAACTGCTTCAAGAAATTTCTCCCCTTAGAAATCCTTGTTTTTGATTAAAAATATGTCTAAAATATGCTCTAACTACCAATGTATTGAATTATACACTAGTGCCCATACTCTCTCTGTTTTCATGAATTCATCCCATTTTGCTCAGCAACATGAAGATTTTTCATTTTTGTATGGACCCTAAACCTGAACAATTGTTTTATACTTTTTTTCTGATAATAATTAAAACAATTACAAAACATAAGTCATTAACATAATTTACAATTTATGAAATATTTTAGCCCTTCCTCTTGGATTCCTATACTTTGGGTATTTTCTTCCTTTATTTTTATTCATTTATTTATCTTCCATCTTTGCTTGAGAAATTTCTTAATTGACTTAATTCTGTGGGACAATATTCTAAATTTATCAGACAAATGGATATAAATGATTTCTTTACCAGTATCACAGGGATTAACTCAAAAATGACAAATCAAAAATAAACAAAACTTTTTAAAAGTACCATCTATAAATAAAATAAACTTAAAGGCAGCTGAAAATAAACTCCTTAGCAAGACAGTTTTTAAAAATGATCAATTTCTTAATTCTCTGATACTCCCTTTCTCTATCACAATCATCAGGGAATCAAAGTCTGTCCAACCCTTTACTCATTTGTATTAAATTATAAGCTAGATGTTATAGCTATATTACTCTCAATAGGACCAAATTACATATAACAACTCTAGATAAGAGAAAACATATATAGTTTACTTACTTACATAATCAAAATAAAACAAAAAGATTTGGAACTATTTATGCTTTACTTAAATATTTATTCATTTCCATTTTTAAAATTGGGATTGTCCAACTGAGCTGTAATAGCCACTTTTCAGCCGAGGCCCAGACAGCAAAGCTCCATTTTCATGAACAATTACAAGACAAGGACACATGTATTTGTAAGAGAAATCTGTTTGATAAGCAATAACAACATAACACAAATAATATTAGAAGAAAATGATATATGCACGTATACATATATACACATATGCAGTAGTATAGATACTAGCAGATGTAAGCATATTATACTTCTTGAGAACTTTAACAAAAATCACACATATACTGTTTAAGGAGAAATTAATAAAAGTATATAGTTAGTAAAGATTATATTTTTTATTTATTTTTATTTTTATTTTACATTTGTTGACCGGGATGGTCTAACTGGATGCATGTCCATTTTCAGTAGAGTCCCGGGGAGATAAGCTCCAAGAAGTTGCATTAGTACAACTATTCAGGTAAAGGTTATTATACAGATACAAACGTAGGTTTCAACAGTTCAAAAATTGACACAGTTTAAACATAAATTTAGGTAACAAGTTATGGTACATATATATACTTAAAGTTTCAGCAGTTACAAAAAAAAACAACTTGCACAGATTGTACAGAATTTGTTGGAAGCAATTAGATGAGGTATTTTACACTCTATTAACAAAAGACTTGGCTATACAAGTTTAACTAGCTGTAAAGGGTAAGATATGTCTTTGTAAAGGATAAGTAATAGGTGGATACTGACAAAAGTCAGTGCAGATATAACAAGAGAGAAGGGAGCCAGATAGGATTAGTCTGGATTTGTACAGGGATGTAACCAATGGGTTTTAAGATAGAGTTTCAGATTGTGCTTAAAAAGTGTAAAAGAAGACAGTGATGTAAGTTCGTAAGGGAGTTGGTTCCAGTTTTTTCCCCACTGCATTAAAGAACAAGGCATCTCCTGCCATGTTTTTAGATTTACATGTTGATACAAGTAGTTTATTAGATGATCTTAATGTTTTCAGGTTTTTATATTGAGTAATGAGGCTGGAAAGAACTGGGGTATTAGTGGGTTGGTAAAGGGTCTTGTGAGCAATGGTAAGTTAGTTATATATATCCTAATTGGAAAGAAAGAAAATAATTTTATTTAGGATGAAAGGAGGAAAGTAAAAAAATATATAAACTTAGCAAGGTAAAATAAATTATTAATATGTTAGTGGGGGTTATAAATATGTTCATTTAGACAAAGGATCTTTTTAGTTCAATGTAACATATACTGGTGTGTAGTATTAGTGTGCAATTATACTCAATTATTACTTAGAAATATGGTTTAACCAGTTGTTTGAGAGTTTATTTTATTACTTTAATAAATTTGCTATTTATATGTTTTACATAATTAACAGTTTTAGTTGTGGGTACAGTAGTATTTAGCTGAATTAGAAATCTTCAGCTGTTTTGCTCTACTCTTAAATGTGTAGGTTTTGAGTTCAACAAGTTTACACAAAAACTGAGTAAAGGTGGTCTTTGTAATGATTATACGATTTGGTAGGAAGTCACTGATTTTGATTTTTGGATGCAAGTTACATTGAGGGATATTACGTTTGTTTAATATTACTGAGGAGATTTATGCAATTTGTGTAAGAATACTATGGACTTAACTGTGTATAGATGAAGGAGTGTATGAATTCCACCCAGTTTAACTTCTGAGAGCTAAGTAGTGGTATAGTCTATTTGAAAGATTTGCAGTGGCTTTTGCTGTTTTATGCTAGCATTGCTTTAGTTTGAATAATAAAGTTTTTGTATATTTGTAAAGATTGGAAAGGCATATAGCAGGTTGAGAAGGGGGTTTATACTGGCAGTTGCTTGCATTGCCTGATCAGTTAGATATGATTTTGTTTCCTAGAACATTTGTTATGGGTTTTCTGTATGAAGTAATTTATGTAGTTAATCAAATTTTAGTTTTTGTTCTATAATTATGCCTAGCAATTTAGAATGAGTAACTTATTCTATTATTGTATTGTTAAAATTTGTAATTTTGAGATTAGAGTACTGAGTATTAGTTTCCTGGCTAAAAAAAATAGTTTTTAAGCATTTAGCATACAATTGCATTTCTTAGCCATTTTCTGTGGGTACAAAATTAATTCTGAGTTATGGTTTGTAGTGGCAGTAATGTTAAGGCTGGACATATTAAGGTAGAGTCATCTACCTACTGAAGTAGTGATGCATTTGTATTTGTCACTACATGTATATGTCTCAGATAAATATCTTAACTAGCAGGGGTCAAAGGATTGAACTTTCAGGGGCACTTGCTTTAATGAATCGGTAACTACCACGTGTACATTTTGAATACAGTCTATAAGATACATTTCAAAACTGTGTACTGTCTGAAAACTTATGTCAGGCTTTGAAAGTTTATACAAGACAGGTTGTGAGAGACTATAGGAAAGACCCTGGAGAGTCAAAGAAGAGTGATGCAAAACCTTACCCTAGTTCTTTGCTTTATATGTTGTATTTAGAAAGTTAAATAAAACACTTTGTGCACTGTAATGTGGCCAAAACTATTTTGTGTGAGAGAAAGTAGATTATTTTTATCAGATGTCCAAGTATTTGGTAGTAGATGTATTTTTCATGTTTTTTACTCAGTAAGTGAGCCTTGCAACTAACAACTCCACATAAGGTATATTGGACTCCTTCCAGATTAAATTATAATTTATTCTTATATTTCCTAGCATTTCTGAAACTGTCTATCTTTGTTCTAACTGTAAGACTACTATTGGTGACAAAAATGCCACAGCTGTTTATTTTATATGGTCTAAGGATTCTTTATTCAATCCATACACATCTGTTGCACGGATTTTCTAACTTAAAAATTTCCATTCAGAATAAATCCCAATTTTCTAATGCATCTTTAACCACCAAAAGGCAAAAGTTGAGTATCTGTTCACTTTCTTCACATTCTTAATAGTTTAATTTGCTGGATATAACTAGTTTGTTTTTACAGTTTTTACGTTATAAATATTTGTCTATATACATATATTTATATATATAGATGATTACCTAACAAAAAATAAACACCCACATGAGCAAACAAAAAAAATTGATCTAAAAAGACTGAATTATAAAGCCACAAAGAAATTTTTATGCAGGGATTAAGCCTCTTCCTGCACCCCCACACTCCCTACTAATTATTTATGCCACCCCCATAGTGCCTTTTTTAGGCAAGGCTCAAATTCTAAACCTACCACCCTAGAAAACAAAAATGGGAAGAAACTGAGGGTAATGCTGCTCAATGCCAGAAGTCTAAATCTCAAAATGCACGCACTCGAGGCCCTACTCAGTATGGAGAACATTGATGTCTGTGCTGTAACTGAAACCTGGTTCAAGGCTCCTGAGAGCTCCCCGGCACTATTAGGTTTTACCTCATATCATGCCCGCCCCAAAACCCGGACCACACCACAAAAGGAGGGGGTGTATCCATATTCATAAAGGATACCCACACCTCCAGGTTGGTGGCAACGCACGAAGCTTCGGAAACCATCCAGGTGCAACTAACCATAGGCAAAACTGCTCTACAAATTGTAGCATGCTACATGCCACCGTCTCAAACTCAGGAACCCCACGCAGCCTTCCTGAAGACATTGGAGGGTATAAATGTATCTCCAAACACCATCATATTGGGTGACTTCAACTACCCGAACATAGACTGGGAACATTACTCAAGCCCTAACTTTCTAGCCCAACGGTTCCTGGAGTTCATAAATTCAAATGCCAAGGAACAGCTAGTCACTGTTCCCACGAGAGGAGAAAATATACTAGATCTCATTATCACAAACATGGGGACAAAATGCTCCACACCGGAAGTATATCCCTCATTGGTGAGATCTGATCATAAACTAATCTCACTGGAAATCCACATGTCGCCCCCACCCCAAACAAAAAAGACCACAGTGAAGAGCTTCTCTAAAGCAAACTTCACACTACTCAAGACTGGTGTGGTATCCTTCAAGGCCCCTGAGCCGGTGAAAACCACAACCCAAGCTGCGGAATCCCTTACAAATGCCTTCTATGAACACCTCCAGGACTGCATGGATCAGGCAATCCCAAATAAAACCAAGACTCTTTCCACAAAGGGCAAACGTCCAGTCTGGTGGACCCCAGCCATTAACAAACTTTACAATAAGAGGAGAAAGCTATTACATGATAGAACAAAATCCATAAAAGGGAAGTCACCCCTGATCATTATTAGTAAAAAAATACGAGCACTCATAAAATCAACTAAGGCCAATTTTGAGAGAAAAATTGCCATGGATTCAAAGGACAATCATAAGGCCTTTTTCAGCTATGTTAGGAACCTGGGTGGAAACTCCCAGATATGCTCAGAATTAGTCCAAAATGATACAAAAATCACTGAACCCACAGACATTGCCAACATACTGGCAGACAGGTTCAGTGCAAACTTCACCCCCCTCTCCTCCTCTAAAGGAGAGATAACTATCCCAGCAGAGTGTAGCCTCCCAGACATCTCAAATGCGCAGGTGAAAGCTGCTCTCTAAAGCTAAAACACAGCATCAATGGGACCAGATGGTGTCCCCGGCTGTGTGCTACATGAGCTAAATGAGGAATTAAACCCGCACATAAGGCAGCTGTTTAATCTCAGCCTTACCACAAGATACGTGCCCAAGGAGTGGCGTATGGCAACTGTGGTCCCACTCCACAAAGGCAGTGCCTCTACGGACCCTGGTAATTACCGCCCCATAAGCTTAACAAGTCTAGTCTGCCAAGCTATGGAGAGGATCATAATGGAGCTCATAAACAAAGATATAGGGGACTTGCAGACATTGGACCCGACCCAGTTTGGCTTCGTCAAGGGCAGATCATGCCTTTTGAACTTGGTTGACTTCTTCAAAATAGTCACCAAGGCCATTGATGAGGGAGAGGCAGTCCATACAGCCTACCTTGACTTTGCAAAGGCCTTCGACACAATACCTCACTCGGGTATTGTAGAAAAACTTACCAGCTTAAATGTAAACCCATATGTCACAAGATGGGTTGCAAACTGGCTTAAAGACAGAACCCACAGGGTTAGAGTTGCTGGCGCTATGTCAGACTCCAAGCCGGTCACAAGCGGTGTCCCACAGGGCTCAGTCCTTGGCCCCCTATTGTTCGGCATCTACTTCTCAGAAGTACAGGCCAACATGGGAGGACTTTGGCTGACAAAGTTTGCAGACGGCTGCAAACTGGGCGCCATAGTGGAAAGTGCATCGGACACGGATATCCTTCAGAAGGGACTCACGGAAACAGATAGCTGGTGCCAGAGCCATGGCCTGAAGTTAAACGCCAAAAAATGTATAGTCATACCCTTCGGGAAAAACAAGGTAACCCCAAGCTACCATATAGGTGGCAATCCACTAAGCACAGAAGAGGTTATCAGGGACCTGGGGACCCAGGTTGACAGTGGCCTTTCTTTTGACACTCACGTTGCTAAAGTGGTTAGAAAGACCTTCTACATTGCCCACCTGATCATGAAGGGATTCACATCCAGATCTAGTGAGGTCATTGTTCCCCTGTACTCTTCATTTATCAGACCAATGATCGAGTACAATGCCCCATTCGGGATGTATCGCACCCAACATCTGCAGCAATTGGAGAGACCCCAAAAGTTCCTCACCAAAAGGATAAAGGGACTCCAAAATCTGTCATATGCTGCCAGATTGAAGAAACTCCAGCTCTATTCAGTTGCATACCATCTGCTCAGAGGTGACATGTGCCTGACATACAAGGCCATGTCCAACTCAGAATTAATGGACATGCTCCACCTCAAAAAATCCAAATCCACCAAAACCACTAGAGCAAGCGACTTAAACCTTAGCACGGATATAAATAGGATGTGCTGGAGGGATAGATTTATCACTCAGAGACTCCCTATGCTGTGGAATAAAATCCCAGTCCATGTGAGGCAGAACACCTCGCTGGCTCTTTTCAAGAGAAATCTTGACCTGTGGATGGGAGATCGTAGGTTTATCCCGGGAATCATCTCTGTGTCACTGCTGGACAGAGGCACAACAAACTAATGGGCACAGTATTTTTTCATATAAGGGGTGGCGTAAGCCACAAAATTTGGGCTAGGCTTATAAATGCCTTAGGGCAGATAGCCTAGTATAAACCTATGAACCTATGAACCCCAAGATTGTACAATAGCAGTGAAAGGACAAATCCCCAGTCCACTTTGTACCGTGGTCTCACTCACATAGATGACAAAGCAATTAAAAAAGAACATTTGCTCTTTTGAACATTCAGTATTACAAATTGCAACCATATATATATATATATATATATATATATGTGTGTGTGTGTGTGTGTGTGTGTGTGTGTGTGTGTGTGTGTGTGTGTGTGTGTGTGTGTGTGTGTGTGCACGCAAGTGTGCTTGTGTATTTATTCCACTACATGTGTTAGATACTTCAACAATAAAAAAAGTGAAAGAAAGTTCAATAATTGGGGTTATAAAGGTAGCAAATTAGGGTACTCATATATGACAATAATTCATTAAACTCACCATTGTGCTAATCTCTCTTTTAGCATTAAGAGCAGGATCCATTGATACTTATATAGCTTTATTTAACTGAGCAACCATTTCTTATTCTATCTGCAATGTTAACAAGTTCCCCTTCAGGTAATGCAAACTGACATTTAGTTTTATTCAGTGTTACAAAAGTCCATGGAAATGTTCAAAATACTTGAGTTAAAAGCCAAATATGTTTTGTATCAAGTTATTAAAACAATTATATAACAATTATATAATCAAAACAAGTACTGAACAGGGAAGAGTGTCTTCCCCCTTTAAATGTAGGTCAGTAAGACTTTAGATGTCAAGGACTCCTTGGGGAATAAAATGAATATTAAAAGACAGACACAAACCAAAAACCACTTTAGATGCTCTAAATGGTGTAAATTCTGGATATAAAGATGGCAATATTCTTGACATGACCTAACATGTATAGTATGTTATCAGAAAGTTACTGATTAAGCCCCCTTACTTTATGTAACAGTAGTGCCTTACAAGACTTAACTCATCAAAACTCCTTCTCTGGTTCTGTGCTAAGATGAGCTATGCCATGAAGGCAAAATAACATTATGTCTCATGACACCATTGTTACGCTTTGTCCATTTTTAATGCAATTCAGTATAAATTAATCTTACACTACAGCTTGGACTTACCTGTGTACTTATTATTAATAAAGTAATGAAAGGCAAACCTTGCAACCCTACTCCTTTATTCACATGTAACAGAAGTATTTTTATACAGATTAACACTACTTCAGGCAATTATGTGACCAACCTGGAATTTTTAAGTGCCATGACTGTTTCCTAATTAGCCAATTGTAGCTACTATTTTAAAGGTGTTTGGCTTTGAAATATTTTCCTTGGCCTTTGATGAGACTGAAGTAATAATACCTGGCAGTATAACTGACTTAATTCTAAGGAGATATTAATTTTACCAGTCCTAAAAGTAACTTATAAGATTTCTAAAACACAAAATAAGATTAATACATACTGCATAATGTTTGTGTATTGCATTTTAATTCATCCCTTTTCATAGCATAACAGTGCTCATAAATATACTCCTGTAGTTTTCTACTTCCTTTTCAAGTGTAAAATGCTGTATAGGATCTACATCTAGCTGCATATATAATACCAGTTGGATTGCAGCCAACATAGATGGATAAACAGTTTAAACCTCTTCCCACTTACTAAATGTTGAAGGAATTTTGTTCTCTGTATATAATTACATTGCGCATACAAGCTACAGGCATAGGTCATATTTATGCATGGTTGATCTTTTTTCTCTCTCTTTTTCTGGTTTCCCCCAAGATAATGTTATATATTCTTTTGATTTTCTAAATGAAAGTTAGGTTCTTACCAAGCAGATGTGTTATGTTAGGTTAGGCTGCTCAGTGGAGAGACTTTTCCCTGCAGGTAGATTTGGTTGGGGATACATGGCTGAAGTGAAATTCAGTGGCAAAGACATAGTTCTGTTACAGATTCACTGTGGGCATAGAGAAGCATGCACTGCCACACTCACAGCTTCAACAATCAAGTGCACAGGGGTAAATAATGTCCATTGCCCCCAAGACATCTAAAAACTACAGGCAGTATGACTGGCATCTGCAGCTGGATGCCTAGTGGGCATGTAAGTGGCTATGAAAATGCAGTCTGGTATGGACAATACCTTTATTAATGGTGTGTGTGGATCATTACCTCCTTTGCATTGCCTAGGGAACTTTGACTAAAACACATACTGGGGCATAAGGGTGACCACAACAGCAGCATGGATGATGTCCTGCATGCTGTAGCACATTTTCACATGCTGAAGTTATATAAGCATGTACTTTACACCAAGCACAACTCATATTACTTCCCTTGTACCTACGCACTTGGTTATTGCAGCCGTTGGCATGGTTCTGTGTACTTCTTTGTGCCTGCAGTGAATTTGTGACAGCCATATGTCTCTGTTGTTGAATTTCACTTGAGTCATGTGACCCCAACTAAATGTATCATAGGAAAATGTCTTGATATCAAAAAACCTGAACTCCTTCATGCCTAGATAAAATACATCAGCTGTTAGAAACTATATTTTTTATGGTATCCATGTCCTTAGAAATGATCCGTTTACAGTTAGATTAATTCATGCTGTTCTGTCATGTTATAATTAGATTCATTGTACTCTTGCAGCAAGAAAGAACGTTTCTATATCTCCTGCTCTTACTGATTTCTGTGATCTGACATATTTTTTACCAGTGTATATTACAGATAAAACAATTGTAACTTGAGTTTCTTTATACTATACTAGTAACCACAAGAAATGCTGTAAATAATACAAATGCCAAAACTCCACAGCAGTGCAGAAAAGAAAGCCAGTAAAGGTCCATACACCTGTAGGCAAAGATAAAGCCAAGCCAAACCAATATGGTATAAAGTTTAATACAAAATATCTACACCAAATAAATGCTTTTGTTTCACCCACGGAAACTTAATCAGAATGGTGTATTGTCACAAACTGTTAAAATAATCAAAACCTGAATGTGAGTGGCTGTAAGTTAATTGCACAACATTTGAAAATGTAAAGAAATATCACAGAAACTTGTGTACTATTGTGTAACACACACACACACACACACACACACACACACACACACACACACACACACACACACACACACACAGGGTTGCCCCCCTGCAGAAACATTTAAATTGTTTTTTGTTTTTTTGGATACATTGATCATATGGTCTCGGTCATATGAAATTCGATGTTTCAGAATTTCGAGATTCTGATGTGAATCCGGTATATATATATATATATATATATATATATATATATATATATATATATATATATATATATATTCCTTACATAAAAGGCATCCATTTAATTTGTTTTAATGGAAAGCAATTCACTATAAACATCAAGTAATTGCTTGCTCCAAATGATCAATACATTCTTGTGTAATTGCTGCATTGCCTCTTTATAATATAAAAACATCAGCATAACACAGTTAAACTACAACATCTGACTAGTATTAAACTATCCTAACATTAAATTCCTCCCAGTACCAGTGTAGGAATTTACCTAACTGGGGAAAATCAGGGCCTGCATAACAGTACCACGCAACTGACAGTATAATTTCCCTCCAGATGCAAGTGAACTGTCATTTAAGACTAATTATAACTGTAGGCACACTTTACTGAGGTAATGTTATTTTCCCTACTCGTCATTCACCATACCACTTCTAAGCCTCCTTTGTGTGGTACGTATGTATATAATGCTTCAATATCAATAGTTAGAAAACAAACTTCTCTGCATATCTATGTTCACAGTATGCAATGCTTGTTTTTTTTTTTAATTTTAAGAGACAGTCTATAGATTCCCTAATGTTTGCTGTGCATCAAATCTTACTAGTTAGATGGCTTCTCAAAATTCTCATATGTCCCGGGCTTTCCAAGAATAATTGGAATACATGGGTAGCTGGCCTGAAGCATATTCATTCATTAACATATTATAAATGGTCATGATACATAAATAAAATTTAGTTATCTCTACGTTTAACATCAGACAGTGACATGGCCAAAGCTGTAGCAAATATCCCCATCTAACTGAAGAACGTTAATATTATTGTTTTGCAAGTCCAATAAGGCTTTGAATTCATGTTCATGAAAGTTGTAAGACTTTTTAATGATAACATTTCTTTAATTTCTTTTTCACAGTTTAAGAGCATGCAAAGTAGATATATAACTATGGTTTTCTATATACATTATTAGATTATGACATATCTGGATTGTTCATATATAATAGTTTTAAGTTTAGATGGACTGTGTTAGCTTTGTGCTGAAGGACTGTCTAAAGAAAAAAAGCCTTTCAGAAGCAGATATAGATTTGTGGGTTTTCATCATATGCTGTCCCTTCGTAACAGCTGCTGGCCTGAAAATGTATGATTCAGTTTAATACTTGTTCCTTGACTGTAGGACTATGAATTCTGCTTGCTCCTTCCTTTGGACCCCATATGGGGATTATTTTTAGAATTACTGAATAATAATAAAAAATACCAAAAATGTAGAACAAGCAAATCTAAGAAAGGAAGTTTGCAAATGTCTGAATGAAAACCATTGCAAATTTGCAGACAGTGCTATTCTGAATTTCTTGGAACAAATCTATCAGTAAGGTACCATTTAAGTACCCAGCCCAACATATGTTTAATTCTGATTGTTGCATAGTGCACGTCATTTACATAAAGAGTTACAAGAAAGAGAAAATCTGAGTTCAGTCATCAGTCTATGTCTACAGTGAGCTTCACTCTGAAGGTGAATTTCATGGCATCCATGTCTCAAACACATAATACCATGGTTACGAACAGAGCCCCAATCATAAACCTCTATGCTATGAATGGTGTTTAGAATTTCAAGTGTCATACATTCCTTCCCTTTACTTATCTTTATAAACTCTTATAGCAGAAACCCACAGCTGGGTGTGAGCAATGCTGGATTCATCCATGGTTGGTGTGGTTTGGTCATGAGGGGGGAGAAACATCTTAGTTATTTTTCTTAAATGATGTCCTTGTATAAGGGTGCCATGCTGCTCTTGTGTGTTTTCCCTGGTATCCTGGAGCTTTTCTGATATACTGCACATGCATATGAGACTTTTGTTCCCATGCTTACACAGTACATCAGTACTGTGTAAAGGAAGCAATGGAGAAAGGAAGATCTTTTTTTTAAATTAAAAAAAAAAAGAAAGCGGGAGACTTTTAACATATGGGAGAGATGGGACAGAGAAAATAAAAGGATAATCAGGTACATTTCTCAAGTTTTGCATAACGGTCTAGTCCAGATACAGATTTGCTGTATCCAGGACTCTTTGTAAGCTTTTGAGCCCCAAAGACCTTTCTGTGTTGAAGGGAAGCCTTCTAGCTTATCAGTGAGAGTGGTAAGCACTAGGTAGCCTATCTACCACAAGAGTGGTTTCTGGCCCAGAAATTGTAGTTTATTGGCCGTTTGGGCAGTTTTTCCATCTCTTTCAACTTTCTGGTTTAAAAGCCTGCATTTCTGCTTGTTTCCCACCTTTCCTGTAATTAGTCTAGTCCAGATACAGATTTGCTGTATCCAGGACTGTTTGTAAGCTTCTGAGCCCCCTAAGCCTTTCTATGTTGGAGGGAAGCCTTCTAGCTTATCAGTGGGAGTGGTAAGCACTAGGTAGCCTATCTACCACAAGAGCAGTTTCTGGTCCAGAAATTTTAGTTTATTGTCTGTTTGGGCAGTTTTTCCATCTCTTTCAACTTTCTGGTTTAAAAGCCCGCATTTGAGCTTGTTTCCCACCTTTTCTGTAACTAGTCTATTCCAGATACAGATTTGCTGTATACAGGATTGTTTGTAAGCTTCTGAACCCCCCCCAAGCCTTTTTGTGTTGGAAGGAAGCATTCCAGCTTATCAGTGGGAGTGGTAAGCACTAGGTAGCCTATCTACCACAAGATCCAAGTACAGATTCTTAGTTTTAGCACTTGAATTTGCTTATTCGTGCTCAGCACTTGTTCAGAACTTGTTGTTAGCACTAAATAAGCTACAAATTACTACAGCACTCAACCTTCCTCTTTACCTTGAGGAAAACAATTTTTGTACTTACTTTCCTCACTTGCTTGGAGAAAATGGCTCTTATACTCATTTTCCTCACTTGTCTAGAGGAAAATAGTTTTTTATTCAGGCATGTCCAAGGGTCAGCTCCTAGTGTTCTCCCCTGTCTATCTGATGAATCTGGGCATCTTGGGGCAATGTAGCAATTGCCTTATGTACACAGACAACCCTCTCCTCCTACCACTCAACACCACAACCTGTGAGAGATACACTTATCTAGCCAAACTGGAGGTAAAGCTCTCTCCAACCAAGACTGAACTTGACAGTTAAGTGGGGGAGGTAAACACTTGCACCACACCACACTCATCACATAGTCCCACTAAACCTACACCACCAAAATCCACACATAGTAACACAAAAACATTTGCAGAGGCTCTCAATAATAATCTGCTCAAGCAGAGAGACCTTCAAAGCAGAAATGCAAGCAACTTCTACCCCCAACACAACCCAAATGACACATAGCCCACAGACTCATTGTGCCAATAAGCCACAGCCCATAAGGCAAAACAATGTACCCAACACACTAGTCATAGGTGACATTAGAAAGGCACACTGATGTCCCACTCACCAGGCTAAACAAGGAGAAGGTTACTGTCAGCTGCCTGTCGGGTGCCAGGATCTGCCACATAACCCACGCACTCAGGTCTCTCCACAACAAGTACAAATATGACTCTGTCATTGTCCATGTTGGTATGAATGACCTGAGACATGCCTCCCTGGACTGCATGAAAAGAGACATGGAAGAGCTCTCCGATCTTGTAGCCCAGGCAGGTATGACCCTAGCCCTGAGTAGCATCCTGCCATCACCCAGAATGATACTGCAGTACAAGGACAAAATGACTGACTTCAACAATTGGCTAAGCTTCTGGTGTCATTCTAAGGGGATCCAATATCTATCTGCCTGGTACGACATGGTCAACAGACCACGTTGCTTTGCCAGAGATGGCCTGCACCTGTCACCCCTGAGATTCCAGATACTGGCTTAGGGTCTTGCCGCCCCTTTAGTGCCTCTTTTAGGCAAGGTTCAGATGACAAATTCACCACCGTAACAGTAACAGGCAAGCAAAAACTGAGGGTAATGCTACTCAATGCTAGAAGTCTAAACCTCAAAATGCACACACTTGAGGCACTCCTTAAAATGGAGAACATAGATATCTGTGCAGTGACTGAGACCTGGTTCAAGGCTCTAGAGAGCACCCCTGCATTACCAGGCTATAACTCATACCACACTTTTTGGCCAGCTAACCTGGACCAGAACACCAAAGGCAGAGGTGTGTCCATATTCATTAAGGATATCCACACCTCCAGGCTAGTTGTGCAGCATAATGCATCTGAAGTTATCCAAGTGCAACTAACTCTGAGCAAAACTGCAATCCAAATTGTAGCTTGCTACAGATCTCCTACCATACCCCTGGATTCCCACTCCTCTTTACTTGATACACTGGAAAATATTAGGGTTCAACCAAACACCTTAATAATGGGTGATTTCAACTACCCCACCATTAACTGGGAAAACTACTCATGTACTAACTCCTTCACTCAACACTTTCAGAAATTCATAAATTCCAATGCCCTGGATCAACCTATCCACACCCCACCAGACTAGTCATTACCAATATGAGTGACCGGTGTTCCACACCTGAAGTCAACTCCTCTTTGGTCAAATCCAACCATAAGGTAATCACCGTAGCTATCCGCATCCAGCCCCCACCCACCATTAAGGAAACAATGGTAAAATATTTCTCCAAAGCCAACTTCATGCTTCTTAAGACAGAAGTGGTGAACTGCATGACACCCATGCAGATGGACAATACAGTTACAAATGCTGAATCCTACACAAATGCACTCTATAAGCACTTACACGACTGTATGGATCGTGCTATCCCAAACAGAGCCAAGACGCTATCCTCCAAAAAAAGGAAGCCAATCTGGTGGTCCCCTGCCATAAACAAACTCTACAACAGAAGGAAGAAACTGTTGCAAAAGAGAGTAAAATCCCATGAGTGGAGGTGCTCCATGATCAGTCTCAGTAAGAAGCTGAGATCCCTTTTAAGATCCTCCAAAGCTAGCTACAAAAAGAAAATCACCACTGATTCTAAGGGCAACCACAAAGCATTCTATAGCTATGTCAAGAATCTCAATGGCAACACCCAGATCTGCTCTGAGTTACAGCACAATGGTACAAAAATTACAGAACCAACTGATATTGCCAACATCCTGGCAGATAGGTTCACTGCTAACTTTACCCCCCTCTCACCCCCTAAAGTGCCCATATCTATATACAGGAAGAATGCAGAGTCCCTGTAATCACATATATGCAGGTAAAAGCTGCACTCTCTAAAACCAAAAACACAGCATCCATAGGACCGAACAACATCCCAGGCTGCATTTTACACGAACTTCAGAATGAACTGGCTCCCCACCTAAGCACCATGTTAAATCATAGTCTCACATCAGGCTTTGTGCCCACTGAATGACGCACAGCAATAGTTATCCCATGCCACAAAGGGGGAGCCAACACTGATCCTGGGAACTATCGCCCTATTAGCCAGTTGAGCCTGGACTGCAAGGCCATGGAACGTATCATCATGGAACTCATAAACAAAGACAGTGGTAACCTCCAAACTCTGGACCCCACCCAGTTCAGGTCTGTGAAAGGCAGATCTTGCCTTCTGAACCTGATCAACTTCTTTGAGGCAGTCACCAAAGCTGTAGACGAGGGTAAGGTGGTTTACACAGCCTATCTTGACATCACCAAGGCTTTTGACTCCATCCACCATTCTGGAATTATAGCTAAACTCAGTAAACTAGGTATAAATCCCTACATCACAAGATGGTTGCCAACTGACTCACTGACAGAACCCACACTGTAAAAGTTGCAGACTCTAAATCTGACTTCAAACCATTGACAAGTGGAGTACCACAGAGATCAGTCCTGGGACCTCTCCTGTTTGGTATCTACTTCTCTGAAGTACAGGCTAACACAGAACGCCTCTGGCTAATGAAGTTCACAGATGACTGCAAACTAGGAGCCATAGTCGAGTCCCCAAATGATGTGGACATCCTACAGAAGGGCCTCACTGAGACAGATGCCTGATGTCAGAGGCATGGCCTCAAGCTCAGTGCCAAAAAGTGCATTGTCATCCCCTTTGGTAAAAACTCTGTACCCATGAACTACCACATAAATGGCAGTCTACTTAATGCTGAATGTGTGATAAGAGACCTTGGGACCCAGGTGGACAGTAGTCTCTCCTTTGATAATCACATCGCCACAGTAGTCAGGAAATCCTTCTATGTGGCACACCTCATCACAAAAGGGTTCTCATACAGGGAAAAAGAGGTCATTGTTCCCCTCTACTCGGCACTCATTAGACCCATTATAGAGTACAACACCCCTTTTGGAATGTACCTCACAAGACATCTGCAGCAGCTGGAAAGTCCACAGAAGTACCTCACAAAGCAGATTACTAGCCTCAAACAGATGCCCTACACTGACCATCTCAAAAAACTCCAGCTTTACTCTGTAGCATAGCCTAACATATAAAGCTATGTTAAACCCAGAGTTGTTGGACATGCTACACCTAAAGAAATCCCAATCCCTCCGAGCTACAAGCTCTATGGACCTAAATCTTGTCACCACAATAAACAGGACATACTGGAGGGATAGATTCCTGTCCCACAGACTTCCTATACTCTGGAACAAGCTACCCATCTATGTCAAGCAAAGTTCCTCATTAGCACTCTTCAACAAAAATCTTGATGAGTGGATGGGAAATAGGAAATACACCCTGGGGATCAGTTCTGTGGCTCTGCTCGACATGGACACAGGAAATTAACTTTCTTGGGTGGTGTAAGCCAGGGAACCTTATTGGCTAGGCTTACTTAGGCCCTTCGGCTGATAGCCTAGTACCTACCTATGAACCTATGAACCTGATTATTCTTTTATTTTTCTTTGTCCCATCTGTCTCGTTCATTTGAAATCGCCTCTTTTGTAAGTTTATTTATTTATTTTTAAAAATGAAAGAAAAGTAAAATTTTTATTGCATATATTAATGGAAGAAAGTCCGGGAGACTGGACTTTTTTCCACTGGTATGTGCTCGATTCACAGTGAGCACACTGGTTGGGCTATAGTGTGCTCATTTTTGAATGTTAATAGTTAGTCATTAAAATAAATGTTTTATACGCTAAAGATTTGGCTGTCGTCCTTTGAGTGTTCAGTGGACATTTTTGGTTGTCAAGACTATTTCCACTTGTGTTTTTTTCTTTATTGGTGCACTGGTTTTACCATGGAGAATACCTTACAGGATGAGCTTTCTGAACTTACTCTCCATCCTACCTCGAACACAAGTGAGAACCAGCTACTGAAAATGCTAGTTGAATCTATGAGTGAAATGAAGAAGTCACTTACACTGCTAGCAGAGCAAGCAAATAATAAAAAAACTTTCACAAATAGCAAAACCTCTATCAAGCCAAATTTTCCACGTTTGGATAGAGGAAGCAAGGGTTCCATTTCCAGTTTGGCAGCAGATGATGAGCTTGAGATAGGTACAACCAATTTTTAGTTCAAAGATCTGCATACAGCTCTGGATCTGAAGAGTTATCCTTTAGGTAACACAATCCACCCTAAATCCAACTTTTTTTTGACCAACAAATTGAAAAAGGATTTGAGTGACTTAGAAAAGTGCTTGAAGAAATATAGAGCACTAGTAATTGAAAATAAATATTTCAAAAAATGTATTAGTCTGAAAATGGCTCCAAAGGGGTTACAATTTTATAAATGCCCAAATGGTGTGAAATTTTCAGATGTTTTTTCACACTCTCAGAGATTTTTTAAACAATAATCAACATGATTTTTTAAGCTTGTTAGTCCAACACAACAGTGTACAAATACAAGAAGTTCATTCTAAGATAATTAAGATGGACCAGAAGATTCAACGAGCATTAAACACGTTACCTGATACGTCAAAAGAATATGAAACTGTATTATATAATGTGGAACAATTGGAACAAACGATAGTACAACAGAAGATCAAAAAGATCAACAGAGATAGTAATGATATGAAAAAAAAAGTTGCCTATGTGTCTTTTGATCCTGGATACCATGAGAACAAATGAGATAGGAAAGGCTATAGGTGGTCCACCTTAAGAGAGAATGCTAGCATTCATACAACAAACCATGACAAAGAGGTTGATTATGGAAATGACTACACCTTAATCAATGAGGAAATGGATTTTGGTGAACTCCTCATCGCAGAAGCAGTTAGAATGGAGGCCGGTGAACATGCAGGAACTGAAATAAACAACACAGTGCAAAATGGTAGAACAGCAACTGAAATTTCATCTAATTCTACTGAAACAAGTGAAAACATTGCTCTTTCCTTAGGTGCCCATCCCAAAATGTCAAGAAACTTGAACAGAGACAAGGAGAAGGGACCTTTACATAGTCAAGTGTCGGTGACAAAGAGATGGAAGACAATGGACTCTATTAAAGTGAACTAAGGTACACTACCAAAGTGTTTAATTTGCCTAGCTTTGTGTTCTCTAATGAACAATCAAAACTATTGCAGTTGGGTTTGAATTTTATACCCTCGAAGAGGGCTGACATTATTTATACACTACTGTTTTTGAAGAAGTTTACACAAGCTTTGAATTTAAATTATTTGTTACAGGGTGTGAACATGACAAAAAAAGTTTTTTTAAAAGCCTTCAGTTTTCAACCCTAATTTGAACACCACTTTAAAGGTGTTTGAAAGGGCTTGTGAGAATGACATACACAAATTGTTAAATAGTAAGGCGAAGAATAGTTGTTACAATTTAACCAAAAAACAGTTTAAAATTTTAACAAGTTGAAAAATAAAGATGATTTGAGATATATGAAGGCCGACAATGGTGAAGGGATGATAATTAAGAATCAAGTGGAAAAAACTGAAGGTATTCTAGGTAATTGTGAAGAATATTTAAAAGTTATTATGGTAGAAGTATCCAGCAGTTACAAAAACATTGCCTCCCTTTTGTATGATCAGTTAATGGAGGGTAATACTGGTATGGAACTGTAATGTATGAGTTTGTATTGGCAGAAAATCCTCACTTAGGTGTACTTTTTGGCATATCAAAAATCCACAAGGACCCAATCAATCCACCCTTTCTGCCTATTGTGTCAGTTCCTCAATATTTTACTGAAGGCATTTCATTATTTCTGGATTATTTATTCAACCCACTTGTCAGTAAACTGGATTCTTATATTAGAGACTCATGGGATCCTCTAGATAAAATCGGGATGTTTGGTGAGAGTTACAAACTCAGTGCAGGCAAAAATGTTTGTGTAACAATTGATATTTGTTCTCTGTTCATATGTATCCCACAAAAACAAGGGATTGATTATGCAAAAAATGTTTTGAATTCATTTTTCTAATTTTAGTGTGGGTCAAGTTAATTTGTGTTGTGAGCTACTTGAATTAGTGGTAAAAATGTTATTTTTATTCAATAAACAAGTTTATAAACAAATTAAAGGTATAGCCATGGGGTTAGCAGTGGCCCTTGCCTTTGTTAATTTAGTATTAGGTTGGTAGGAGCATGAGGTATTTTCATATTTGGCTATGAAATTTAAATTAGTTTATTACAATAGGTTTATAGATTACTTGTTTTTGATTTTAGAAGGTAGTGAAATAGAGGTGAACACTGATTTATGAGATGAATTCAACTTCTGAATTTTTTTAATTTACTAAAGGGGAATGTGGGCTTAAAGTAGCTTTTTTGGATGTGTACTTGAAATGGAACACAATAACAGACACATTTGAGAATAGAATTTTAGAAAGTGTACTTTTAGCAATAATTATTTAAATTACTCAAGTAATCATCCCAAGTTCATTAAAGACAATATTCATAGGGACCAATTAATCAGAGCCTCAAGAATAACATCAATAGACAGGGATTTTGAAGAAGAGGTATTATATATTACTGAGTTCTTCAAGTTGAGGGATATGATGCTAACATGTTGTTTAGAACACCAAAGAGATTAGATCAAAGAGAAAATAATTTTTCCCTCCTATTTTGTTGAAAAGTTTTCATAAATTGACCCCAGAACACAATTTGAATAACAATGATATAGTTAGGGGCAATGTAGATATGACAGTTGATAGGGGAATATATGTTCAATTATCCATAACAATTGGAAAATATTAGAAGGAAATACAGATTTAATCAAAATAGTGGGGACTCAACCCAAATTTGTTTTTAGAAACTCTTATAATTTAAAGACTATTTTACAGAGAGATGGTACTCATTTTAACAACCTTAGACTTCTAAGTACTAGACCTAAATGTGGTCAATGTTCCATTTGCAGATTTATTGTGGAAGGGCCTTTTTTTATTGTTGGAACATTTGAATTATACTATTCCATTACCAGGTGTATTTTCTTGTAAATCAAAAGAAGTGGTTTACATTAGTGTATGCAATAATGCAATTTCTATTATATTGGTATGACTACCAGAAGGCTGGAAGTCAGAGTTAAGAACATCTGTAATCTATAAAAAACAAAAATGATAGGAATGCATTTTATATATATATATATATATATATATATATATATATATATATATATATATATATAAACACTTCTTGGAATGTAACAAGTTTCATAAGTTTTTGTTTATGGTAGTTGAACACGTACCCTTAGATAGAAGGGGTGGTGATATAAAGAATATAATAGAAAAAAGGGAAACTATTTGGCAATTAAAGCTAGGAGCTAATTTATTTCCTGGCTTGAATGGGACTATTAACATTAAGTGTTTTTTAAAAGATAGAAAGCTGAATGTTTTAAAGTGATTTTATGTCACTGGCATAATACTACTACACTGTTTTATATATTTTTTATGTTTAAAATTCATTTTTATTAGTGTGAGAATTTTAGTAATTAAATGTATTAGTGTGATAATTGGATGATTAGTATAAGATGTATATATACTGTTTTTTGTTTAAGAGTTAATTGTGTTGTTCTGAAGAAGTCCCTTTGTGTATGAAAGCAGTGATTAAATATTTTATACGCTAAAGATTTGTCTGTCATCCTTTGAGTGTTCAGTGGAAATTTTTGGATAATTGTATTACAGGATTGTTTATCTCCCTACATTTGGGAACACTCTGCAGCTGCTGAGTCCCTCTTAGTTCTCTAAAACGCAAAACGTAAACATTGTGTTTCTGACAATATGTTCTATAGTTCTGGTAAATATATGTGCAGAGCTTGTATTGCTGGGTATCTCTGTAGTTTGTGATCTTTACAGCTGGACATGGCATTCACAACATTTAATCTAATTGCCCACATGGGAAAATTATGATGGTGTCTTAATTATCTGGAGCCAAGAACTGAGAAACTCTCATGTATAAGTCTCCAGATATTTACACACACTTCCTAAGTGAGGTCTACACTGAAGTCATTAGTCTAGTTTAATCTCAGTGGGCTAACGTAGCTGCTAAATATCTTGATAATTAATTTACACACACACACACACACACACACACACACATATATATATATATATATATATATATATATATAAGTGAAACCAGTTTTACAAGTTACCTATATGAATTAACCTTTTTAAGTGATAATATTTAATGTTTCTTTAATTAGATCCTCAATGTGTGACAAACTTTGAAAGTCTGAACAGCATGCTATTGCTTATTCCTTTGTTTCCTGTTGAAGACAGACAAACACCTCTGAGATCAAAGCATGTATACCACACAGAGTGGATGCTTATCAGTTTTCAGTGCTTCCAAGATGAGTGGAAAGGTGTCCTTTTACATGTAGCCTGAAGCTAAATAGCTGTTTAACATCCCATAAACTCCAGTGGATTTTCCAGAGTTACTGTATATTACATAAAGAGAATATTTCTTGTTCAAAAGGGGGGGGTGCCTACCATCTAGAAAAACAGCTTGCTTTCCATGATCTATGCCAGCCATCTGTGGGTTATCAGAGGGGGTAGAGAGATCAGAGCTAAGCATCACACAGAGAGAACACTCCTTCTGTGACTGGAGTACAGGAAACTGAAACAGGCAAAAGGTCTCCACAGCACCCACCCAACATCCCCCTGTGTCCCCCATCCTGGTCTACCTATACCATCCAGATTACTGGAAAAGCACCCCTGCTAGACTGGCACCCTAGGTGACGGCCTAGGTAGCCTATGCCTAAGGCCAGCTAGGGTGGAGACAATGGCTTCAATTAGCAGCAAGCATAATGAGCATGAAGCATGGAAGGATGCATAAACTACAAGTGAGTACAGCAGCCAGATGATGTCAACTGCATGGTTGTACCTCTAAACAGAAAAATATGAAAAACAACATTTTCAGTAACTAAAAAGAAGAGCTATACTGCAGATTCCTACCTCTCCTTTGATATTAACCATGTATAGATCCAATGTTAGCTTCACTTTAAGGCTATACTGCCTATAACAGAGGATCACAATTAAGTTCTGGAGATATGGAACAGTCCCCACATGGCTAAAAGGGTGGTACACAGGGCAAAAAAATAAAATAAAATAAAAAAGGTGGCATGGAGATAGAGTGGTTGTCTACATTTATTGTAATCCTGATCTAAAATGGGATAATCATAAAATGGACTCCTAACGCTCCATATGGAGGCAAAACAAAAAGTGTTGTCTCTACTTAATTATGACTAGCCTAATTTGCTGTACTTTGCATTTTACATTTATATACATATTACATACAGTACACAACTACACAGAATGCAGGTCTCCTTCAGACTGTGTTTCCCAAGCCTCTATCAATACCAAAATATCATCCAGCATGTAGTACTACTCAACAGAACATAATAGTGCTAGCTCAACAAACACACATTATTTATTTACTTATTTATTCACCAAGTAAGTGAACTGATCTAAAATCCATAACTTCAGAAAAAACATAGGTCACATACAAAGTCTCTAGAGTATGAAGTACTATAAAGGTTCAAGACAATATTAGGAAACAGTAATATTTAAATGCATAATTATAAAGATGCTGTATGCATTATGAACTTCAAAATATGAAGATATTATTGCAGAGCAGAGTTACAGCCCATCAAAGTCTTACTTGAGATATTTTCTGGCAGTTTACTACATTAGATTAAGGTTGTGAGATGCTAACAAGCTTAATCTTGCAGTATTAGATCTGAGTCTCTTAATCTTCATTTCACTGTTGTTTACTTGAGCAGGCAATGCTCTCTGGGAAAAGAGGTATTTGTGACTAGTGGGTTTTACCTGCTTAAAAAATAAGATAATATAAGTATCAAGATAATAATACACATCAAAAATTATATGCAACAATTACAGGAGTGCAAAATGTTTCTAGGCTTCTAGATGTGGCTTTCTTTTATTCACTACCATTATAAATAATGCAAATGGGCATGCACTACTGTTTCTTTGCTACTGTATTCTGATAATTTCATTATCTTCCATTATACCTTACTTTGTACCTGAGCGTCATTTAATTTATTGCAAAAAAAACCCCCAAAAAACTTCTAGAGGCTTTCAACACAATACAAAACATAGGTAGCCATTTCACATTTGCTGTTGTACTCTACAAGAACTGAAACAGCCTTCTTATTGACATCAGTTTTTTACTTACTCAAGCATGTGTAAAGGGACTTCATATCCACACACTAAAAAGTCAAAATATTGAACGTCAGCAGATCAAACACAACTGGTGGATCAGCAGCCTATTGAAAAAAAGCATGTTGTTGTGGAGGCAAGCCCTTCTGCACTCCCACACCCCCTGCTAATTATATATACTAAGAATTTCTGAGATCACAGTTTGGTGGGGAAAGGGCATATTCCCCAATCCTAACTGTAGTGCAATCCTATACAGAAAAAAGTTGGCACATTCAATGAGTTTATTTTTGACCAACTGTTCCATCTTTTTTCCATCAATTTGCATTTTGGACAACTTGTATGTTTTCCTTTTATATATATATATATATATATATATATATATATATATATATATATATATATATATTTTTTTTATCTATCTATCTATCTATCTATCTATCTATCTATCTATCTACATGTGTGTATGTAATGTAACAAATCCAAGATTGCTGTATCTCAGAGGATTCCCCCTTCTTTGAGTATAGTACTGTCAGACTTAGTATATATAAGTAGCATGGTATGGGAAGGTCCAGCCCCCTATGCTAAGGGTGCAAGGGGCTCCCCCCTGCAAAACGTAACTACAAATGAAAAAGCAACAAGGTTCAAAAGGTGCTATTCTCCAGTAATTTTACTGTATTTTTTTATAACTGAGACATGCAGTTATGGGCTGATCTTTTCAGCCATGCTGCCTGTTGTCAGGCCTTACAACCTAGAGCAATAACTAGGTTATCTGGTGGCCATGGCAGTTCCCTTTCCTAGAATGTCTTCCCATTAAACCCAGAGCTGAAAACCAAAAAAAGATCTTCCCAAAGTTGAAGATAAAAATAAATAAGTAAATTAATAAATAAAAAATAAAAAAATTAAATGTGAGGACCAAAACAAGTCTTTCTGTTACGACCCTAGACTGACAGACTGTGATGGTATGACTATAGAAAATATCATTGATTATAAGCATCTGCTTAATGCTTTTAACTTTTTATTACTGAATTTTAAAACATCTAGGGTGTAACTCTACAGTATTCATTTCTCATATTTTATGTTACTTATGGTGAATAGTCTCATGCAATTTACTTTATTTTTTATTTAATATATGTCACATTTATTTCAGATTTATTGTTTAGCACAGTTTCTTGCATCCAAAGCAAAAAAGTAAATTATTTTGTAAATGTTGTTTTGATTATTCCAAATTCTAATAAGGCTGGTAAGTGCTGAATCTAGCATTATTTCCATATTTTTTCTGAGTAGAATGTCACTCTGATCTTAATTGCCTGGCTAATTTTCAGAATACTAATCCCATAACATCCACTTATTTCTCTGTAATGTTCCCAAGCCCATGTATCTCTGATCCATTTATTTTCCTCTATTAATATAAATAGTTCCTTTAAGACTGGATTCCTTTTAGATTTCTTTACTCTAGTAATAAAGCCACTAAGATAAGCAAGGTAATTAGCGCATGACACTGCCTAGGCTTCCTGAAGCTCAGATGCCTACTTGATAAAATCAAATTTTTCTGTAAAAGTACTTCCTCTCCTAAGATATTTGCCAGGATTTTTTTGCAGTTCTCACTTAAAGTTATTAAGCCAACACAGTCACAAAATATGCATTCCCAGGTTCCTCTCATCCCAGAGTAATATCTCCAACCCTTATTTGACACCTGTGGGAACATCTTGTTAAGTTTATTAGGTGTATAACATATCTATGCAAACTCTTCTAGGCAAATAATGTAAACTTCCTGAATTGCATATATATGTGCTACACATATTTTGTCCCACTGTAATTTTGTAATTTGTATACTTAGTCTTCTATTCCATTCCTTCCTCAAGTAGTCTCCTCTTATCAATTATATTACTATTAAAGCCTTATATGTTCTTCTTTATGGCAATTTCTATTCTAGACAAAATTAACACTGAGTCTGTGAGGCTTATCTTCCTTAGCCATTCCATATTTATTAAGATATTTTCTACCTTCCCATCTAAATCCTAAATGAGATCATCTTAACTTTTCTAGTAAATTAAATTCTGAATTAATTACATCTCACATTATTTGCCAGTAGATCAATCCTGCTTTCTAATTCCTCCAACCTCTCACTGTCTATTTATCTCTAGTCCTATGGGTAATATTCCTTTCAATCTATCCTTAACTAGATCATACTCCAAAACCTTTTTATACTCTCCAAATATATGTGCTGCTACATAACTCTCTTTTCTTTTTAATCTGGTTGCATCCAAAATCATAATTGAATGCCCCTATCCACATGTCCCTCCTGATTTAACACTGTTTTCATTTAAGATGATATTTCATTATCTGTGCTACATATATTAACCTAATTTGAGTTGCAATATAATATAATTTCAAGTCTGGAAGTCTCAATACCCCCTTATCCTTCAGCAGAGATGATCAGTCCCAGCTTATTATAGGTCTTGTCTTTTCTTTTCTTTTCTTTTCTCAAAAAAAAAATCTTTAATTCTTTATTCAGGGCTTCCCATTTTTCACTATGTTGAATAAAATATGCTTGACCTGTATATAAGACCATGGCACAAGAAACATTTGCACTACTTGTATTTTACTTTCCTTATTCATACAAAACAACAACTATTGTTTTAACTTCCTAGCTATCTTTTCCCCAGATTCTTCCCATATTCCTTTAGCAGCTTGTTCTTCTTTTCCATAGGCCATACCACCAGATATTTCATTTGATCATGACCCTGAAGGAAGGGACAATCTTGGTGTATAATTAAAAACTATCATTTTGTTTTGAACTCATTCACTTTATATCCGGCTAGTTTGTGGTATTCCCTTAAAGGGTCAAACAATACTGGAACATATATCTCTTTGTAGATGAGTAAGATAAAACAAAAAAAATCACATCACAAGGACATATCTATTTTCTCTTTAGAATCATATCAGTCTATTTCCTTTTTATGACTTTCACTTCTTTATGACTAAAGGCTCCAAATACATTGCAAACAATAAAGGGGATAAGGGGCATCCATGTCTTGTAGCCTTTTGTAGGAAAAGTAGAAATAATTCCTCCTAGTCTTATTCTGGCTTCTAATATTTCATAGGTGGAAAATATTATTTGAATTAGTTTACTGGGGATCACAAAGCTAATCAAAACTTTTCTTTATACTTCCATCAAACCTTATGAAACACTCTATCTCTCTCTCTGTATCCAGGTCTACAATCATCATGAGGATCTTATTCATTTCTGTTTATTTTCAAAAGTTTGTATATTTTCAATAAGTCCACATATTTAGATTTATTAACCATGGTAAAGCTTTGGCCAGTCTTTTAGCTATTATGGTAATAAATAATTTACAATCATTGTGCATTAGAGATATAGGCTTGTACAAGCCTGAGTCCACAGGATTTTTTTCTTCTTCTTCTTTGGAATGTCTACCACTACTACCTCCTGCCATAGTTTAGCGATAGCACCCCAAAGAATAGTATTAAATAACTTCACAAGTGTATATTTTACTTTTCCACCTCCTAATTAATACAATTCTACTTGGATTCCATCTGAACCTGCTGACTTCCCCATAGACTGGGTACTTAAAGGTAGATTTAATTCAGCAGCTGTTATTTTTCAAGTAGATTTACTCTTATTTTGCTCCATAATTTGCAGTATATCCTGACTTTTAAGATAATAATTCATTTCTTATTTTAGTCCCCCTTTGTTTTGATCCACTACATATAATTGCACATAAAACTAAAAAGCTATGAACATTTTTTCTTGCTTTGCTAAAAGTATTAAGATATTCTGTGCCTAATTGTTGGCCATTCTAAGTCAATCTTTATACTGTCAACTTAATTCCCAAGAGTTTTTTTAATTTATTTGAATATACTAAGATTTTCATTCTTTTATTGATTGTTTCCTATTCTTCTTTTTCTAAAATTGTTATTAATGATCTAATCTTTGCCTTTAGGTTTTTCCCATTCACTCACTATATTTTCTTGATGACATCAAACTGGGCAACAGCATCTCTAATCATTCCTAATACCTGACTGTTAACAGTGTTTCTATTTAGCAAATGTGTGAGGAAATCTCCACTGATGGTCCCTTATTATTGTTGGCTTCATCTTTAATTAGAATTCAGAAAGGATGGGTTTCTTGTTAGTTAACCAAAACATATGTATTTCACAGAACTGTGAACCTGTCAGTCCTATACCATGTGCCATCTTGCTGTGAGTAGTAGATATATTCTCTGTGGAGTGTACTGCACAGGGCATTTAAAATGAAACTAAAAGATTTTTGTATTTCTTAAGATACCTCCCTATTAAGCAATCTGATATTTTCTCAGGCCACCTGATGCAGCTTCTCTACTGCTTATTAAATTCCAACCCCTTTCTATGATTAATAAACCCTGATGGAATTCCAGAATATCTCCTAAATATGTTTTAAATCAACATTAACTTTTGGTGTAATACACACGCATAGGAATTAATTTCACACCCTGATTTCCTCTGGTCATTATATATACCTCCCCGATAAAGCAACACTTTCTTATTCTGTTCTCATCTGACTACTTTTTAAAACTAGCAACACAACCTCACTCTTCCTTTGCCAACAAATAAACCCTTCCCAGCTGCTTTGCTTATTCAGCCTTTTATGCTGTTATTTTTAAGATATCTTTCTTGTAACATAACTTGTGGTTTACTTTTTTATAAATATGCTAAAGTTCTTTGCATTTTCTTAGTGTCTGTCAAACTATTAACATTCCATACCAGTATACTCAGCTGTGCCATTTCTTTTTTGGACTGCTTTTCTCAGATGTAAAAGTAAATGATGGGTTATGGATAATCCAATATGCTGATGAATATAAACTGGGTAAAATAATCAATTCAGTAAAAGTTGCTAAAGTTCTTCAAGAAGTTGTAGAAAAATACTTACCTGGTACAGTTGCAATTACCTCTCCTTTAATGTTAACAAATGCAATATAAGATTTAGCAAAAGGGATACCAGTTATTATAACAAGTAAAATAACATCAGTTTTGATTAAAATATAATTAGATCATAAAAAATTACATCACCATTAATGATCTAGGATAATGACTGACAATGAGTTAAATCTTGACTAGTATGTGTTTGCCAAAGTCAGAAAAAAAAACATATTCTTCAATCATAAATTTCTAAAGAGCATGTCACTCCATGGAGATCATTACGCCATTTTGTACCTCACTGATCTGACCCATTACTGAATGTAGTGCTGTATTTTATAGTGTTTCAAATAAGCCATCTGAAACAACTTGAAAAGATGAAATGATTCCTTACCAAAAAAAAAAAGTATGTTAGAAAACTTAAAATACTCAGAAAAGCATAACGAATTGCCAGTATATTCGGTTTCTTATAGGTTACCTAGAGGTGACCCAGACCTGGTATATAAGGCAATTTCTTATCTAGTTCTGTTTGAAAGGGTCTATATTACATAGTCAAAAGATAAAAAGAGCGAACACTCTTTTATCAAACACTGAAAGGCAAAACCACTAAATATCGAAGACACGAAACAGCAATTTTTTTCACAGGGAAAAAAATCACTTGCCCATTTTTGGGACTTTGCCATTTGCTCCACTGTAGTGTGATCTCAGAGTTGGTATATTTAAGTGGGGGTGTGTGGGGGAACAGCCCCCCACCTTACTTTGCATTTGGATTTTTTTTTTTTTTTGCGGAGCAGCGATTGTTTTCCCTGTGAAATTTTATATTTTATATTTAAATATTATACAAAACAATTTATATGAAAACATTGTATCTAATGAAAATGGACATGAGACAAATGTAAGTAACTGTCAAGATATTATGGTAGCTTTGAAGGAGATGAGTGCAGTAAGTAAAACTTTGTCAGTCATGCTATAAAATCATATTTTTATATGACAGTTATAGCAGAGTACATGTCTGAAACAAAACTACACACATTTTTGCTACATGCAGAATCAAGCCTTGTACCTTAGGCATAGGATTTGAACAAATATCTTCTCATAAACATATTTAATTTCCCCAAATAACTCCCAGTTGTGTTTTTTGTTGAATACTTAAATGTCCTACATCTAATAATATTAGTATTTCACAAATCTGCTCTTTACACCACAGGGCAATATTTATCCTCCTTTGTTCATTAATGATATTATTCACATTTAGAGAAACAACTTTCAGACTACCCCTTCCTTCTTTTGTCCCATTCCTACTCTTCCTTACTCCATTTCCTCTAGACTCTTTTTTTTCTTGCCTCATCTTCACTTGTTTCATCTTCATTTGTCAAATTTTCAACATATTTTATACCTCAACTTTATATTCATCCTTTTCCGCATCATCTACTTCAAAGATTTAATCTCATGTGCTTTCATATGATACACATTCCTGAATGACTTGTTAATTTCTGATCCATAATTGCTCATTTGCATTATTCTCATTACTCCAATCCTTCTCACAATCAAACCAAAAATGCGGTGCACCTCCACATTTTCTGTATAACAATATAGCAGTTATTGTCCATCTCCCACCTCCCCACATTGCACAGCATTTCTTACTACATTCATTAATTAAATATTCATTAGATCCACAGGAAAAAAAAATCACATTTTTGGTTGCCCCAATACTCGAGCATCCCTTTTTGTTATTTATATTGACCACTCTAGGAAAGTGACATAATTTTCCATCAACATTGCTTAAGCATGCATCAGTTTCCCAAACCCCATTCCATAAACTCCTGTCATCAAAACATTTCTTGATTTCACAAACTTCTTTACATGCTTTCAATAAAGAAAGTTCTTATTTCACCTTCCATAACATCTGCAATCTTAAATTTAAGTTTCCGCTTTCTTCCAAACATTTTATAAATATACTTATTTCATGGATCACAAAATGACTTTGCATAATATTTAATCAAATGCTTTCAGCTGCATCTAAAGTTTCAATTATCAGCTCACAAAAATGTTTATCTCCTATACAAATACAGGCACGGGCATCTTCTGGCTTGATGTCAAGGGTCTTTAAAAATTGCCCCAAATGAAATATATGTCAATGGAATATCTTGATTTAGATTCTATTTTAAATTGTTTGTTTCTGTCTTGGGAACTATTTTATTCTCACTCATGTTATTTTTCTTTACAGTACTTATACCTTTTGCAACAACTGAAGAGCAAGTCTGTCTTATTCCAGTTTCTTTTAGTCCCAAATCACTATCTCTAACACCCTGATTCCTGTCTGGAATACTGTTGCACACATCCAAACTCTTATCAGCATCCACGCCAACAGTGGAACTTTCTACATTGCCTGGAAATCTATCCATTTCAGACTGCAACCATGAAACAGTAACCTCATCTTCTGGTTCCTCTTCTTCAATCATATATTTTAGCAATTCATCTTCTAAGCCACCAGATTACAACTTGATCACAGTTAAATGCAGTACTTTACTATCCACTTTACTTGTATCCTCCAAAATAACTTCAGTAACTGAAGCACCATCTTTCTTGAACATACATTTGTTCTCTACATGCATCTCCCATCTTCAGCTCCTCCATCTTGCTCTTCCAGAAGTTACCTTTTGGCCCACATCTAAAGAGAGTAGGGATCCTTTATTTAAAATAGTATCTACAATGCTATTTACAAACATACAGATTTACATATTTATAATTGATATAGTGTACCATTTTCCATTTCTTTCCATTACTGACTTACAATCATAAACATCCTATTTTTCATTATTACGTTAAACTTCTGTCTTCATTATCCTTATTTGACCTTCACTCCTCTTTCTACAACCACTATCTATTTTTTCTTAAAATTACTGCTAATCTCCATTTACCATTAAACATGATTTCATTAATTCTTTATATCCAAATTGTCCACACAATGAAAATAATAATTTATCTATTTTACTAACATATTCCTTATTTTTTATGACTGTAATATACATACATAACCATATCAATATTTAATTTACCTCCTTTATATTTTGAAAGAACAATTTTCACATAATTTTTTTAACAGTTTTGCAATCCTTATACATTGTAAGGAAACATGTTACGTATTTCTCCTTTACCCCAATATTTACATATTCTTTCAATGATTTTTTATATTGCATATTTCCTTTTACTGGTAAGTTATTAATTACTAATTTCCATAAAAATATTGACATTCTACTTGTTTCATACTTTTATAGCTTTAACCTTTTCATTCACTAGCTCAGCCCAAGGATTAACATAATAATATTGTATCATGATATTTTTAGACCACACTTTTTTCTCTTTTTCTATTTCATTAATTTTCTTGGTAACATCTTATTTCTTCATTTAAACATTCTTTTTTCTTTTCAAAAATTTTAACATATCCCAGTGTTGCTTTATATTTGTACTGTAATAAATTTACTATTACATTTTAGTTTTTGTTACTTGTCCAAAACAAAACTTTATAGAAATTCAAAGAAGCAGTATAAATAACTGGATTCATTAATCCCAAACCTCCAACTTTCTTATCCATATGTAAATCTCCTTTCTTCACTGGATTCAATCTCAAACCCCATATAAAAGAAACAAAATTACTTGTAGTATTTTTTTCATAGAGTATTGGCAACTTGTAGACAGTAGCTAAATATGCAATCTTTGCCAGTATAACTGAGCTAATCAAGTAAACCTTTTTTTATTAAACAATAGCATGTATATTATCCAAAAACAGCAAAGCTTCTTTATTTCATCTGTTATCCTATTCCATTATTCCTCACTTACAATTTTATCCCCAAATCTTATTCCTAACACAGAGATTTTGTTTTCATTGAAAAAGATACTCCTCCTATCTTTACTATATCACCTCGGTTCTTTACTTTTTTCTTTTTAAAAGTCATGCCTTATTAAAACACTGATTTACAAAACATAACTTTTTTCATCTAGCCTTTGTTTCTTGTGATCAATGTAATAGCTGCATAAGTAAACTTAAATGGAATTTCTATCCATTCATTAGTAATATAAGTAGCATATTTCTAACTAATACATTCATAACTAATACAAATAAAATGCTACTTATAGGACATCCCCGACATATGCATATATGTATAGCTATTTCTCTGCTTAACCATCCATTCACTAAAATTCTTACTTTATTTTTTTATTATATGCAGAATGACATACATTCTTAATTTTCCCACTATTGTTATACTGTTCCATAATTGTCCTCAAAAGTTCATGTTGCACAGTATAAAATGCTTTATTTAAATCTCCAATCATAGTTTTGCTTTCATCAATCTTGTTTATATCATCTACAGTTTCCCTTACTATTAATAATAATCCCTGACATCCTTTTCCCTTTAAACTATATACACTATCTTTCATAATATGTTTGATGTTACTTTCCATTATCTTCTGAATTATTTTCATAAAAATCATATAATCTGCATCGATCAATACTATAGGTCCCCAATTTTCAATTTTATTTTTATCTTGCGTTTTCCATACAAAATTAAGTATACAAC
This sequence comes from Protopterus annectens, assembly GCF_019279795.1. NCBI lineage: Eukaryota > Metazoa > Chordata > Ceratodontiformes > Protopteridae > Protopterus > Protopterus annectens. The sequence continues at coordinate 707,775,812 of NC_056730.1, read as the reverse complement.
TGCATAAATCTTTATATATAAAACCTTCATTTAACAACTCATTCATAACTTTTAAGAAGATTTTTTTTTGCCAATCTGTAAAACTCTTATATGGTTGGTATCCTATTCCATCTGGTCCTGAAACCAACTGAAAATTGACTTGCCCAAGTACCTTATCTAATTTATATAAGGAAATCTCATTTTCCAATTCTTTATTTTTTTCTTCTATTAATTTTTTTACATGCCATTCTTTTGTACTTTCTTTCTATCTTGAAAAATGTCTTTACATAATTTATTAGTGTATTCAAAATTTGTTCCTGAGATCTTCCTACCTCTCCTCTATTATATTTCATTTTTCTCATCATACAAGTATTCTCTTTAACTATGCTACCTAAATAAGCTGATAAATCTTCTCTTTTTACCTTGTAAGTAATATCTTTGCTTAAATATTATTTCTTTAATTTTCTCTTGATTATTTTCATACATTTCCATTATATTACATAATATTTTGTATGATTCCTTTCCAAATCCTTTAACACAAGTATATGCATTGTTTTATAATTTGTTTTTCTACTTTTCTACTTTTCTTACATCTGACTGCCACTCTAAAAGCATTTTTTTATATTCTTCTTTAAAAGCTAGCCACCATTTGGACCAGTTTTTATAACACACTCAAATACAAATGTGATCTTTCCATAACTGCATATATATTTTCTTTCCATTTGCATCCCATAATTTCTCATTTATTCTTTTTATTCCTTTTCCCCAATCTCATATACTCCTTATTTTCCTGTATTTCTATCCTTATGGCTGAGTGATCTGATAAAACTGTTGCAAGTGTCTCTCCCCTAGCTATATTTAAACCTGTGTTATAATAAAATAATCTAGTTCAGTCTTGCATACAGCTCAGCTATATGTCCACAAATTATTATTCCAAATCTTTAAATTGCTGCATTTGATAACTTCAAATGTTTTCTTAACATCATTTTCTCTCAACTTCTTTTATCTTCTCAAATCACAATTAAAATTTCTTGTTAATATTATATTCATATTACTTACTACATAATCCTGAATTTTATGAAATACATTTTCACTTTCATCCCTTGTAACATAGATACACAATGCTTTAATTCTATATACCTGAGTATGCCATCTAACATTTACAATAGTTAATCTTCCCATTATTACCAATGTCATATTCAGTATATTTTCACTAACTCCCTACAAAGTACAACTATGCCAGAACATAGTTATTTTCCTAGGTTTCATGTTGTATCTCCACCACCCCCCAAAAAAGTTTCTTTGTTTGTGGTCTCTCTTCTTGTGTCAAAAATCTTACATCTTCAAGTATTATTTCATTGATATCATGCTTGCTACACCAGTCTAGGATGCCTATTCTTCTACTCTAAAATTGTCATTATGTCTATGTTGTAGCTTACCAGAAATTATGTAAATTTGCAATATTTATCTCAGTTATATTATTCATTTTGCCAATTGAATTATTTTTACTTTTCACTATTTTCTGATTTATATCTTTCTCATCACTCATTTCAGAACCTTCTTCTATAGTATATTCTGTTTCATTTTTCTCTTTATCCTTATCTTTATTTTTATCCTGATCTTGCTTCCCTACTTCGTCTTTATTTTATTGGGACTGTTCTCGGTGTATACTTTCCTCACTTTTGTTTTCTTCTTCCTTTTCCTCTAGATTGCAATCCATCCAGGATTTCCCAATTATGTTACATTTATAGCATTTCAATTCACATTTTATTGCATTATGACCTGTTTCCCCACAAATATAACATTTCCTCTTATTGCAACTACTTATCAAATGATCATCTTTTCCACAGAAAAATATGTTTTAGATTGTCCCCAGGATTTTACAACATTTTTACCTTCTACATTTATCATATTAAGGATGTGAACAATTATTTTCTTTCTCCATTTTCAGTACAATGTGACCGTCCCATCCACCAGTCCATAACCCTCTGTTATAATACATTGTGTTAATGTCCACAACTTCTTCCCAAAGTTTGCTTAAATGTCTCTTTAAAGTTTTTTTCAACTTCAGTTTGACATTGAACATGTATTTTTTTTTTTAAATTGGCTTCTGATGAAACAAACAAATTTTGCTGAAACAGCTACTCAGAATCCTGTAGAGCCTCAAACACTGTACCGGCATTTGCCTCTCTGCTATGCAGCATCTTGGATCTCCTTGAGTGCTGTTCTCCCAGCCACCATTAAGCTAAGATCAGAACAAGCAGCGGAGGTTCCTCAGTGCTCTGATCAAATTTCCCCTAGTATTATGAATACCACCTTGGGTGTCCCCCAAAAAGAGGCCACTAGTCTAGTGGGACTAATGCAGTCAATGAAGAATAAATACAATTTTTCCCAATAAAAAGTTATTTAAACAAAGTTTCACATATATTTAACTATAGAGACTATGTTATGTACCTTCATACTCACTGAGAACAGGGCTCCATCCCAAAGACTCAAAGAAGGAAAGGAAGGAATCTTCCATGAGACAAGGTCTTACACCTACAGAAAACTTCTAAAATCATTTAGGAACAGTGATTGCTTATGGTGTGTGTGTGTGTGTGTGTGTGTGTGTGTGTGTGTGTGTGTGTGTGTGTGTGTGTGTGTGTGTGTGTGTGTGTCTGATAAAGTGTCACAACAAGTTCAAAATGTTGCTGGAAATCACATGTTGCTAATGTTCCTAACAAAGGAACATGCAGACATCAGCATAAAAGGAACTACAGGCTGCAAGAATAATGTGTTTAGTTTTTAGCTTTACCAGACATTCCTGTTGTCTGTACAACCTTATCTCATTCAGCAGAAAATAATTTATTTTTATTTATTATTTTGTTAACTAGGTTACTCATAGTTCTATTTTAGCATTCTACCATCTCTATGTCTACCTAGATCTATTTTTTGATCAATATGTATAAATAAATGAAACCAAGTTCTTATTTTTTCTTTTTTTCCTTCTTTTTCATCTGTTTAGATTATTATCCCTGCATTACTATGAAACTCGATAAGTATGACTATGTATTACATCAATTCTATCTAATCTGATAAGCCTTTTTTCATGTATATATAATCTTTAACTTGATAAGCCTTCTTTTGTGTTTAACCACTATTTCATTGTAAAGTTATGGAGCTTTCCTCTCCGGGACTCTGCTGAAAGGGGTTCACTTCAATTGCTCAGTCGGACAGTCCCAGTAAACAAATGTTAATAAATAAATAAATATGATCATTTACTAAATTATTCTGTAAAGTCAGGTTTAGGCTAAAGCTATTGTTACTATTAAAGTCACTTAAAAAGATCTAAACATATGGCCCATACAGCTTCGGCAATGTACAAGGGTTGCATTGCTATTTATTTTATTTATGTTTTGTTAAAGGAGGTTAGTCCCACTAGGCCTATGATCTATTCTCAGGTAAGACCAGAAGTAGTATTCATAATGACTAGAGTAAATTTGGCCAGGGCACTGGGGAAATTCCCTTACTCTGCAATCTGGGAATGGGAGGGTGCCAACATAGCAAACAGCACATATATGGAGGAAAGACCTTCAGATCCAATAAAATATTTTGTGAAAGTCAGACTTATAATAATTTATTCTACAAAAGTTCCATTTTGATGATGTTTTATTGTATAAATCATTATTATAGTTGTTAATTAATAGACTGTATAAAACATTATTAGAGATCAGTTATTGCTGTTTATGTATGTATTTGTGATACACTTGTATGTGGATGGTCTATAGAGAACATAACCACAGGTCTTTAGGTTCATAGATTCTTACTAAGCTTACAGCTAAATGAGACCATCAAGAAGCTCAGCCACATCACCCAACAGTGATGGGAGATTAACCAGTGCCGAATCCAGAACAGAAACAGATGGGGAGCTACTGTTGACCAAACATGTTTTTGGTGCACTTACCTCACCTCAGTTTCTTTTTATGTTCTACACATTTAGAAATGCACGTATTAAACTGTGAACACTGACCTACAGAATGTAAGAAAATTTAATGCAGACATCAAAGGCATATAAGGACTTCATAATAGTAGTTATTACATTTAACCCACTGTGATAATTCTTATCTTCTTTGCACTGCCCCCCCCCCCACCCAGCTTGTCTACACCCTCAGAAAGACTTCTTTCTTGTATTTTCACACCTTGTCACCTTGTTTTAAACTGAACAGTAAGCTTGGCAAAGAATGAACTGAAACAATGATTAAGCTTGGGGGCTGGGGAGTCTAGATATTCGGAGGTACATTTTAGATTTTTTCCAACCTTTTGGACCAATGATGGTGTGAAAAAAAATCTTAACTAAGGAAAAAAAATCACTCTTATTTTCTTTCAAGGAAGAAATAAGTTGTGCCCAAGGCTGAATATTCAAAGCTGAAAAAATAATATTCCCCAATAAACTGAGAATGCAAATGCTTGCAAGAATATATAAAGCATATCTGCAAAAAGTAGCTGCCCTCTGCCATTCTAAAAAATGACAGTCACTTTCTATGCACCCTTCTGGTATTAGATTGGGATCAAAATAAAAGGATAAATGGTCACAATCAAGTATTTCAACTTTTTGCTGTCATACAGACACAAAACACAGCATGCTGTCTCACCCCTTCCCCCAAAAGACAGACATCTTCTGAGTACCTCTCTGATGTCAAACTGGGTTAAAAGTGAAGAAATAAAATGCCACAGTAGCATATTTAAACCTAATGCTGTCAGTTATATATATATATATATATATATATATATATATATATATATATATATATATATATATATATATATGTATGTATATGGGTCTAGGATATTTCACTGAAAGCACATTTCACCTAAACTCAAATTGGTGTGCACTTTTTACTGAAAGCTCAATTCACCTAAAACACAATTCAACGAAACACATTTCACCTAAAGTTGTAGATGGCCTTGTCCCCAGTGTAGTGTGATCCTGTAGTTATTATATATAGTAGGGGGGTGTGGGGGGCATTGCCCCCACATTGGGAGTGTGGGGGTCGTAGCCCCCCCAACATATGTTAAATATTTTGTACTATATACATGGATACTTTCAATTTCAATATATTACTCTTTTCCAAACATGGCATCTACTTAAAATATATGTATGGGGGCTATGCCCCCCCACACATCCCAATGTGGGGGGCAGTGTCCCCCCTACTATATATACTAACTCCTGGGTCGCACTACAGTGGGGACAAGGTCATCTCAAACTTTAGGTGAAATGTGTTTCAGTAAATTGAGTTTTAGGTGAATTGTGCTTTGAGTGATTTATGTTCAGTGATTTGTGTTTATGAGAAATGTGCTTTCGGTGAAATGTCCTAGACCCATGTATATATATATATATATATATATATATATATATATATATATATGTGTGTGTGTGTGTGTGTGTGTGCATGTATACACACACACACACACACACACACACACAGCTGCCTCCTTACCCCATCCCTGAAAAACAAGCCACCTGTACATGTCTAATTTCTGAATGTGAATGAAGTGAAAATATTACTGATCACAGTAATGCAGTCTAGCATGTTTCTCCTAGGCAATACACTTCCTCCAGACAAGGTCTAGCATCCTTCTCTGCAAACCATTGAGTGTCTGATTGCGAGGAAAGTTAAAGAAATAGTGCCCAAACTGTCCCCAGTCCTCAAATAAATTATAGTTACTTTCTGTGCACACCTCTGCGAAGACTAGGTGAGAACTGGAACAGAAGTTTGAATATAAGGCCTCCGTACTAAACCTGTATCAAAACCCCTTATACAACACGAGGTGTGGGTGTTGCAAGACTTCCAGAAGGTCTGAGTAGCTAGATGCTCTATTACACATTTTCTGCCTTATATTGAAGATAATTACTTGTTGCATTTTTTTCTGCTCTCTAGAAGAGGTATGAATGTGCCCACCAATACTGTACATGTCCACAAATAAAACTGGTGGTTTACTTCACACCAAAACTGCACACACACACACACACACACACACACACACACACACACACACACACACACACACACACACACACACACACACACACACACACACACACACACACACACCACTTGTATGACAGTATACATCTCAGATGTGTGGTCAGATTAATTAATACATGCATAAATAATGACCTAGGAATGTATTTCAGTTTGGTGCTGTCAGAACTACAGAATGCTAACCATTGTTAGCTCCTCTGCCTTGTGATCTTCTTAAGAATTAGGGACAAAGACCCCAAATCAGGGACATTTTTTAAATTTTGATCTTACTGCTAGATGAACAGGTTTTACATTAGCAAGCATTTTTAGAAGGACAGGAAGACTGAAACTCAGGTGTGTCGTTATTTACTGGTTACATTACACAGCAATATATTTTCAGAGACATTAACCCTGATGGGGAAGTTATAATTTCTGATTCTCACCAGCTGGGGTTCACTAAATTTGTGCTCATCCACTTTTTCAATAAACAAACTTTGAGGCTATGTTATATTTTCCAGTGCCAGTATGCTGCTATACTCTCTATATATGTTAATTATCAGGATCTATATAACCTTTAAAAACATCTGTTAGGAAAACTGCTTTCATCTTGGGCCCTGTAAATATGACATAAGAGTTGGCTTATTTCCTTCCCTATTCCTCCTTTCCTTCATGATGTGTGTGATACCCCTGCACTTGCCCAGTAATCAAGGAGCCTCAATCCTCACCACTGGCAACAGTGAGGAGAGTACACATTGGGAGGATGACAAGTACACACACAGTAAAGTACAGTTTCCTTGAGAGCACACAGAGATCACAGTCAGTCTGGGGCTGGTTTCTTCCTCTTTCTCCAGATCCCCAAGAAGTGCATATATATATATATATATATATATATATATATATATTTATATATATATTTATATATATATATATTAAAAACAAATTTTTTTTAATTTTTTATATTATGCATATATAGTCATGTATATTTATATTGTTTTGTGTATTACTATTCTAGTAACATCTGTATGGTTTGTACTGGTTTAAAAATGAATTAATAGGATGAGAGTCGGTAAAACTAATGTCCACATATATGTATATTTATATATGTATTTATTGCATAACAACTTTCTATATAATAAGGTTTTAGTTTTCAGAGGTTTTTTAAGGATTTCTAACTGTTGTTCACATCAAGAATTTGTATGAGTTTGAGACAAAGATGGCCGCCATTCTGTAGACACTGTACATCTACAGCTCTCCAGATACTCGGAATAAAAATCAACCCTGAGATTATACTACAAGTTTTTTGTATTAATCGTTGGATATAACTATTCTACTACAACTAAACATTGCCTGAGAGGTAAAAGAACAGAAGGAAACTAATTAAATTCACAGGATTAGAGCTGATTGCCTGACTCTGAACAGAGTATTAAACAAAGGAACTGTCTGACTTTTGTTTCACAATGTCAAAAGAGGAAAAAAGCATGGAAACAACAACAACTAAAACCAAATTATTAGCACTGCAGTCACCAGAAAAAGATTCAACAATCAAAAGGCAGAAAACTGTAAAACAACAGGAACTTTTAAAAGCTGGAATGACAAATAAACCGGATCAACTGGCTAACATGGAAGACATCAAAACTGCTTTGTTGCCCATACAAGAAGCTTTAAAAGAACTTTCAAATCAGGTACTTTCTTTTGGTGCCACATGCAGTCAAATTCTTGAAAGGATGGATAAATCAGAAGCTAGGATATCCGAAAATGAGGACAGAATAACATTGCTTACAAAAAAAACAGATATTCATGACCTGGACATTCAATCTATGCAAAACTAGATTCTGGACTTGGAGGCAAGATCCAGAAGGAACAACATAATTATTAGAGGAATTCCTGAAACTATCCAATATAATGATTTAATTTCTACCATCATACAAATACTGGAAATATTGTTCAATGACTCTGATATTGCTAAGCAAATTGTTATAGAAAGAGCCCATAGAGCCCTCAGAGAAACACAAGCCTCAAATATTCCTAGACCGGTTTATGTCAAAATTCTCAACTACCAGGATGTAAATAAAATAATTCTAACTGTTAAAAAGAATGGAGGTTATGTTATGTGGCAAAATAATAGAGTTTCTATGGGACAGGATTTACCATTGCAAATAAGACAAGCCAGACAAGCATTAGCTCCATACTGCAAGTTCCTTATTGAAAAGAATATTAAATTTCAGATGAAATACCCTAACACATTAATTTTTACAGTTGATGGATCCAAATATTCCATCTCTACAAAAAAAGAAGCAAAACTTACCTTTTTGAAGATTTTCAAATCCCTCCCAACTTCGGAAGCTTAACTCGACCATTCAGTCTGTTTACAGCAACGTGGATACAGGGATTCCATGTCTACTATACCTCGAGGCTCCAAAATCCTTTGTTTGTTCTTTCTTCTTCACCAGGCCCCTTGGTCAATAATTAACTAGTTTTTTTTTTGCAGGTCCAGCTTGTTTACGAAGATTCCACAAACTTTTACAGCTTCTACGAACTGTGTCCCTTCGTGAGGCAACAGGAAGTCCTTTAGATGCTGCTGAGGGTCCGCTTTCTATGTGGCACATCCGGAAGTCTGTCCGCGTAATGGTTCCCCCTTCGCGAATTCGAAGACAAGATTTCATGACCAGGAAGTAGATAGAGCTCTGTGGAAGAAGGGGAACCTACTGGGACCGTAAAACGAGGCTTCGTGGACTTTTAATGTATGTTTTAACTTTTATTTCTGTAAAAGGGAATGTGAATTCATTCAGGTAGGATTTAAACTGAAATATTAATGTAGTGGTCAAAATGTGTCATTTAACTGATATGGTAGAAGTAGCATAAAGTTATCATAGTTATTCTATTTTCTTAGGTAGTTTGCCTGAATGTGGATGTGCTAATAATATTGTACTGTACTGCAATATTTATTCTCCTGTTTTTAGATTGTGTTTTAATACTGTAAATGTTTAGATACAAAGGGGTTTTAATGCTGGGATAGTTAGTAAATTAAAAGCACATAATATATCCTGGCATTTCTAGGAAAATGAAGGTTATTTTTCTGATGTGGTTATGAATGTTTTGGGAACTGTGCTATTTAGATATCATTTTATATATTTAAGTATAGTATCCACTAAGCATAGTTAATGCTACTTGTATTCACCAATGATGCTGTCATCACAATGTTAAATAAGTTAGATTAGATAAACAATGTCAGATTTAATGCTTTAAATATAAATTAAACATTTAGTGAATTATCTTGAAGTCAATAACATTATTGTTTAATAGGAGTACTGTCATATATCTGTTTAGGTTAGATTTAAATAAGATAATTAGATATTCTAGGGTAATATAACCAATTTATAGAACTAATAATATATGTTAACTATTAGAGAGGTAGAATAGTAATTTTGAATGTAAGGAATATCATTTGTGTTAACTAAATAATGTGTCCAAGAGCTGTAGATAGATACCAGTGTTTAGTAGGGAATGTTTTGGTTAGGTTTTGTAGAGTTAGATGTAGTTATTATAGGTTTTTTGCATGTTTTTAGTGTGTTATTTTGTAAGATAAAGAACAGATATTTAGTAATGATGTGTACCAATAAAAGTTTATACAGTGTAAAAAACCTATGTATGTCCTGGTCCAGGGGAATAGTGGATAGGCACTGGTTAGGGATGGGACGTCAAGATTGCTTCCAGACATTATATACTGTGCTAATACATTTGAATCTAGTATCGTCTTTCAATTTTAAAATATACTTTAAAGTTTTAAAAATCTTAGTATGTGGATAATAGACTCATGGAATGTTAAAGGGTTCCAGAACTTGAAAAAAGGAAATTATTTTTTCATTTATTCCTCCAGTCAAAAGCATGTTTTGTTTTATTACAAGAAACCCATTTGACTAACGATCAATGGACTGCCCTTAAAAATAAGAAATGGATCAGAGAGATGGTAGCTTCGGAAGGGACAACTAATAGTGCAGGGGTGGCGATTATTATTAAAAGTCAGTACCAAGAGAAAATCCTAGATTTTAAAATGGACAAAGAGGGAAGATGGTGTTATGTGATTCTTGTATCCAAACTTTATGATAAACCAGTGATACTTCTTAATATATATGCCCCATGTACCAATCAACAATTTTTCATAACATCACTTTATTTTATCCTGAATCAATATAATAATTACTATATAATAATAGGAGGTGACTGGAACACATACCAAGACCCCAAATTAGATAAATCAAGCTCCCATAGGTCCTTTAATAACCAAGCAGTGATAGCACTACAGGAATTTAAAACAGATTTTAAATGATATGATCCATTTAAATACAATAAGAATCAAATGAATGCAAATAACTTTACATTTTATTCAAGTTGCCATAAAATGTGGTCCAGGATCGACTTTTTTCTAATTTCAGATGCACTAATGTTTTTTGATCCCTATACATACATACAAGCTCGACATTTGTTGGATCATTCTAGGATCACATTAACTTTCAATAAGGACACTAGTTATAAGATACATTTTAGAGGTTATAATTGGACATTAAATCCATATTTATTGAATAAAGAAGATGTAATAAAAGAAGTTCAAGAATCCTTTAACCAATTACTAGCTAATCTTTTGGAACACCGTCATCCGTCTGACATAGAATGGGCAACTACCAAAGCACAAATTAGAGGAATGTTTCTCCAAAAGGCTACTTATTACAAGAAATTACAAGTGAGAGACATACAAGAATTGGAAACTAAAATTAAATTACTGGATCAGGATCTAATTGGGAATTATAGTAAACAAACTGAAACGGAGTTATTAAAATGTCAGAAGGACCTTTTTTTACTACAAAACAGTAAATTATCATTTTATGAACAGAAAATGCTGGTAAAATATGCCAATCACATACAGACCCCTTCAAAAGCATTAGCACGTATCATTAATCAATTGAAAATACCTTCTCAAATCTCTGAAATACACTTTAATAATAAAACATATACCAATACTGAAGATATCATGAAGGCATTTGAACTAATATTTTCTCAAGTATATGGTGAGCAGCAGGAATTAAATATAAATAAGAGTAATAATGATTTTCTGCAGAAAATTATCTTTCCGAAGATTGGTGATGAGCTTCATATGAACTTAGTTAAACCAATTTCTTCAGAGGAGATAACTGATGCAATTAAGAAGTTGAAGCCATATAAAGCTCCGGGACCGGATGGTTTGACCATGGAATTCTATAAAACTTTTAGTGATATATTGGGGAAAATACTTCCACAGGTATTTAACTATATAACTAACAATAAAATTACTGACCCGCACTTTAATGCTTCGAAAACTATTCTTATACTGAAAGCGAATGCTGATTTACAAAACCCGGATAACTATAGACCTATTTCACTTTTGAATATAGACATGAAAATTATGACATCGATTTTGGCTAATAGATTGAAGAAGGTAATTAACCTGATAATATCAGAAGAACAAGCCGGTTTTATAAATGGCAGACAAACTACAGATAATACGTTATCACTTCATACACTGATTTCTTATGCCACTCACAGGAACTTTAATGCTTATGCACTCATAATTGATGCACAAAAAGCTTTTGATAGAGTGAACTTAGAATGTTTGTTTGATATTTTAGCATGTTTTAATATACCTCAAGAATTCATTTTAACTTTAAAAAAACTATATAATAATCCTTATACAAATCTAGTTATTAATAGGAATCTCTCAAAAAGAATTCAAATTAAGAATGGTACCTGCCAAGGATGTCCGTTATCTCCTATATTATTCAATCTATATTTAGAACCATTATTTCTACATATCAAACAAAATATTTATCACAATGCTCCAATAATTTATGGTACGAAGATTTCCATGGCTGCTTTTGCGGATGATCTGAATATTTACTGCACAACACCTGTTTCAGATATTAAGAAAATATTAAAAGCTGTGGAAGACTTTGCAAAAATATCTAACTACAAAATAAATTTAAAAAAAACCAAGGAATTCCCGTTAAAGACGCCTACACCCTTCTCGCTTTTACCATTGGTAGGGCAGGTAAAATCCGAAGAAAAAATAAAATATTTAGGGGTTGTTTTTTCAACAGATAATAGAGACTTTTACGTAAATAATGTTAAGTTAATTTGGGAGCAGATAGTCTCTGATTTAAAAAGATGGAATAATCGGAAATTACCAATAATGGCAAAGACCTCAATTATTAAAATGAACATACTTCCCAGAATATTATATATCTTTAGAGCTACTCAAGTTCAAATTTCCAGGAAATTCTTCAAACAACTTCATACAGAATTAGCTAGATTTGTATGGGAACCTAGAAAAGTTAGGATATCTTATGACAAACTGATGACTCTGAAAAACAGGGGTGGGTTAGAACTACCGAATTTTGAAACATATTATTTAATAATAAATGCTAATAGAATTCTAAGAGTAGTTAACTTTGATAGGTTCAATTCGAAATGGGCTCCTAAGTGGTTGATTCTGAATCATAAACATGTTGCTGGACTGGGTATTAATTGTAAGGCATTACCTTTTTTAAATAAAGATACCCTTAAAATGTACGCTTTGATGGAACATATCAGAATATATATAATATCAGTACAAAGTCTGTTTAACTCACTAAATCTCTTACAATATATGATGATTTTTCAACCATTTCATAAGAACCCAAATTTGAAAATTGGTAATCAGTTGATAGACCTTAAGAAATTCCCATTTATAAGTGACTTAACTATACTTGATTTATATCCCTTTCTCGGTATCTCAATACATAACATACTAAGAGAGATGGATCTCCCTAACTCATATTTAATTATAATAAGACAGTTAAAGGACTTATCAATAAGATATTTTAGTAATAGGAATTTCAAAATTAAAGAAGAAGATTTAAACATTTGCCTAAACTTATGACAAACTTTAACACAGGAATGTAAATATATAACAGCGTCATATAGTTTGATGAAAGATGTGAAATACAATAACCAAATACTTTTATCCAAATACTGGAAGGAGAAATTGTTAACGACTGAAGATAGTAAAATAGTGAGAGCAATTAACTTAACCTTAAAATCAGTGTCCCTTCAAAAGTTATTATTTACTCAGTTGATGATATTTAATAATGCGTATTATACGCGTCTCACTTTACATAAATTTAACTCAAAAAATTCACCCAAATGCCCATATTGTATAGATCAAACGGCTGACCTTTTACACATGTTCTGGAGTTGTAAATGTATTTTTAAACTCTGGAATTCTTTGAAATTCCAACTACAAAAAATGGGATATCAACAGTCTACACTTTCTTGGGAGTTTATGATTCTGCATATTCCGCCAATTAATTTGGATAGATCCCAAAGGATCATACTCATAAATATTTTTTTGTTAATGAAGCTGTATATAGCTACAAATTGGTTGAATCCATCCCAGACTTCATGGGAAAACTTCAAGAGTGTAGCAATAAAACATATCTTAGCACACAAATTACTAATTAATGATCATAAGAAAAGTGTAAATAATACAAAAATATGGGAGCAAATCTTTAACATTGTCTTAGCTTAAGGTTCCAATCCACTTTTCTCCGGGAAGTACAGACTAATTATGGAGTTTTCTATAGATAAGCCTTATATTGATACTAGATTTTTATTTTATTTTTCTGTAATACCTATTTAGAAGTATATATTTATGTATAATGACTCTATGCAACTGTTGGAAGCATTCATGTATATATTGTAAATATGTTGTAGTATTGTATTAACATTTGGAAAAAAATAAAGAATTATTATTGAAAAAAAAAAGAATTTGTATGAGTTTAGGCTAAGAAAAGCTTTTTTTACATTTTTTACACATATATAGTTTTTAATATACATTTTAAGTATGTATTTAATTTTATGACTTTTAGTAATAAATTTCTATGTAAGGGACCTTTAAATTTAAAGTATCCTAATAGATTGGTTAATTAATTAATTGAATATGATATATATTTGTTTGGTAAGTTGAGTTGAGTTGTCTGAAGAAGTTGGGGCATTGACCTCAACGAAAGCGCTAACATTAAAATTATTTTAGTGAAGTAACAGCAGCCAGCTTGCTTTTTTTGTTTTTTAACAGTTTGTTGACCCAGTAGTGATGGGAGACTATCAGTCACATCACTTAGCACTGATGGGAGACTAACAGTCACATCACAATACTGATGAGAGACTAACAGTCAAATCACCCAGTACTGATGGGAGGATAACAGTTACATCACCCTGTACTGATGGTATATGCTGAAAGATAAAGCATAGAATAAAAAGTTTGCTTGAATATGTATAGAGAGTTTAGCAATGTGTAAAATGCATTCATACTATATGTATAACAGATAGGGGCTTCTTCACACAGCATCAAAAAAGAAATGCTCCAATGTGCTAACATTGGGAAAGCATGGATTATATGATTTTCTCTGTGTTTGCAACAAATATTTATTTACAACACATCTTTTTTTAAAATCCACAATGATGCGTTTTTTAGGAGTAGGACACAGTTATACAGATGTTTCCTTTCTCAGAATGCATCCTCACATCAGCAAAAGTGCTTAAATCACAAAAAGGACAATAAAAAAGTCAAATGTGTATGACAGGAAATGTGTGCATGACTAGCTTTGTACCCACAGCAAGCAAGCAGTAAGCAGTAGGCAGAGAGCATCCATATTAATTTTTCTGGTTTATTGACAATATTTTAAATAGCCTGTATCCAAAAACAGTGAATGGAATGGGTCATGTCACTCCTGTAAACAGCAACGTAGCGTTTATGTACTCAATTTTCTTCAGTTTCAGTTTTCAACAGTAGTTAGCAATACAGCTTAATAAGACTCGGTTAAATCAGTTACTGCAGCAAGGAGCGGTGTTTTACTTTCATTCAGTTAAAAGCAGACATCTATCAAGTACTACAGTAAAGTAAGTATATATATGAATGCCATTAGCACAGTCAAAAAACAAAAACAAACTGTTGCATAGCATTAAATAAAATAAAAATAGTTAATAAGATAAAAGATTTAAAGCTTCAAGACTCAAGTATAAGTATAATAATATATAAGATATAGAGACACATGTTCTTTTATGTTTTTCATTAGAGTACAAAAGGCAGACATTAGCAAATATAAATAATATAAATATAAATGTGTTGGTTAAACTAATATCTATTTTGTTTTTTACATTTTTTTTTATAATTATATAACACCAAACAACAGTTAAATCTGAATTAAAAAAAAAAAAATCACAGAGATGGAATTATTCAAACAGTTGTAAAATTAATGGCAGGAGTTAAATACAGTTAAATAGTTAAAAAAAAAAAAAAAAAAAATAAAAAAAAAAAATAAAAAATAAGTAAAATTTATGTATAATAATGTTATATAATGTATAAATGCATGCATACAAAAATCAATCCAGAAAAAAATTAAAATCATAAAAAAAATTAACTATATAGTATAGAGATAAATGTGAGCTCAGACCTTCCCTAGACTGAATAATAGTTACAGATAATGCTGGAAAGATAAGATAGAACAAGATAAACAACAAGACTAAGTGTAGCTTTGAGTTTCTAAAACATTTTTGTTATTAAAAATTGTTATTAAAAATGTTTTATATTAAACATATTTGTTGCAAGCAAATAAAAATGTCACAATTGCATAGGATGTCACACAAGTAATCTGTTTGCAAGTAAAAAAAAAAAAAAAAAAAAAAACAAAAGCAAGTGCAGCATTACAAATGCAAATAAATGGGCTAAAGTATATATACAGTTCAAATCAATTGTGCAGAGGATATAATATACCAAAATAGCTTTTATAGCTAACCTAATAAAATAAATGTATAACCAAATAATTGGGCTGACACAATGACAGCATCTCTAGCATAGGGCAGGTAAACAGTGCTGCAGCACTACATGATGTTATTGAGCAGTTCAGAGACATGAACACAATGTGATGGTTAAAATGACATTTAAAACTGTATATTTTTAGCGGAATAGTAAATGAAAGTAGCATATAGTTAGTTATTGTCTCTTATAGTTAACAGGGTGTGCAATTTGAAAGGCTTGGTGATTTAAACAGACTACAGATGGAGTCATGATGTGTCTCTGATTCAGCAGTAAACAGCACAGCAAAAGGTAACAGCCACATCACCCAATACTGATGGGAGACTAACAGTCACATCACCCAGTACTGATGGGAGACTAAAGGTCACATCACTAGTACTGATGGGACACTAATAGTCACATCACCCAATACTGACAAGAGGCTAAGAGTCACATCAACTGATACTGATGGGAGACTAACAATCACATCATTAGTACTGATGGGAGACTAACAGTGACATCACCCAGTACTGATGGGAGACTAAGAGTCATATCACCCAGACGCAGTACTGATGGGAGACTAACAGTCACATCACCCAATAGAGATGGGAGACTATCAGTCACATCACTTAGCACTGACGGGAGACTAACAGTTACATCACCTTATACTGATGGGAGACTAACAGTCACATCACCAAGTACTGATGGCAGGGTAACAGTCACATCGCCCATTACTGATGGGAGACTAACAGTTACATCACCCAATAATGATGGGAGGGTAGGAGTCACATCCCTCTGTGATTGTGGGAGACTAACCATCACATCACCTAGTACTGTTGGGAGACCAACAACAACAAGACACCCCATTAAATAGACTTTCTTCACAAATACCGAGCAAATATTTGTGATCACCCTTCCATTCATCCAGACTAGTTTTAAATGTTGTTAGGGAAACTGGTAAAGGAAGACTCCTCCAGGTGATAGGTTAGGGCAGACTATTCCAGAAATGGGGAATACATTAGGATAGGTATATGTCACTCTATCTGGTCTTGTTGATGTGATAGTTTAGGTTTAGGTTTCTAGAACAAGTGCTTGCCTTCCCAATTGTACTATTTAGGTGAAGGAGTTCAAAGAGTTCTGAGTCATTCATAGCACAGAAAGCTAAGTAGAAATCATCCCATTGGGAGTCTGTGTAGCACTGAATAGAGTGACAGAGCTTTTAGTATTTTAGAGTAACAAAGGGTATTCAGACCAGAGATCGTTTTGGTAAGTAAGTGTTGAGGTCTCTCAAAACCGTTTAGATGCTTAGTGAGTTATGTACATGCCAAAGAGTGCATTTTATTTAATGGTGAGCCTAATAAGAGATGAATAAGATAAAACTATAATTTCTTTGGACCTGAAGAAGATGCCATGAAAGATAACCTGTCCAATGCAGAAGGATTGTCTTGCTACCACAGAGTCATGTCTGTCAAAAGAGAGTTTGATATCAACAAATATTTGGCTGCAGATATAAAGTATTACAAACATCTTAATTCTGAGATGTTTATTGATAGGAGACTAACACATCATTAGTACTGTATCTTGTGCCATGGCTGGGATTGCTCTTCCTTCTTGGCACTTTGTGTGTTTTATTGGTTTTTGGTGCTTTTTTATTTATATGTTTATTGATGTTATTTGTCTAACTGTTGGGCTGGCTGCTAAATATTTGCATATGTTTCATGGCAAGCAAACTGCAGCTCCTTGGCATGAGTATGAACCTATGCTTTTCTTTCTGTTGTAATGAAAGAAGTTATTTTGCACTTTAGTACAGAAGTTATGATTGATGCTGACATTATTCTTTTTTGAAGGATACAGTCAACACTGTTCTTGATGTTAGAAAGCTTCTTGACCTGAGACGTCCCTAGAATGGAAGTTGAGAAATATTGGTTGATTTAAAAGTTGTGAAAAGTAAAGTGATTGATTTTGAAAATGTTGTTAATATATTTTGTTGCAGAAGTACATTGCAATATGCCCAACAAATAAAGGTGTGTTATTTTTGTTGCAGTTATGAACACTTAATTCATGTCTGTAACAAGTGTAACTGTGATTGTTATGATGAGGAAGGTTGTTTAAAGGAACAGTTTACCTGTCAGTGTAGAAAGTATGGTAGTCAGACCCACATTTGGTTTGATTTTCCATCTAAATCTGGGAATACACTAGAGGAAAATGGAAATACTGGGAGATTGCTGATGCAGATGCAAGATTTTAAAATTCTTCAGTTGTGCCTTTGTGATGCCCGTGCACTAGCCCAGTAATCAAGGAGCCTCAATCCTCACCACTAACACCAGTTAGGGGTGTCCACATTGGGAGGATAACCAGTACACACACAGTAAAGTACAATGTCCCTTAAAAGCACACAGAGATCACAATCCATTTGGGGCTGGTTTCTCCCTCTTTCTCCAGATCTCCAATAAGACTCCCCACTGGCACAGCTATAGGGTTAAGATCTCAGCTGAGTGGTCAAGGTAAAGCCTCCAGCACCCTCTCTGTCCAACCAGTGCTTCATGTCCCTGCCGAAATAGCTGACACACACACACTTTGAGATATGAATTATGTACAAACACACAGACACTCCATGGGAAGGCTGGCACAGGTTCTCCAGCTATGCCCCCTTCTGCCCAGACTATAACGTAGTACCACCTGCCACCAACCACCCCTATCAGCTACTATAAAGGCCCTTACCAAAAAGTGTCCAATTCTACTGTGCAGTGTTATTATTATCCAGATGGTAAGTGTGACTAAGACTTGAAGGCTATTTAGGAGTGGTCTGTACACTGTCACCAAATACATGCAAGTACTCTTAAGAACTTAAATATCTCTACACACAACCCAGCCACAGTTAAAAGGTTTAAAATATTTAATAATAAATAATAAAAACACAAGACACTACTCGTTAATTCAACACAGTGATAATAGAGACTTCAGAAATTTCAGGAAAATACTTTAAAACAATATTGTAGGAAAATCTGACATAAATATAGAAAACAGCTAGACTAATCTTGTTATATTCCTATCTATCTCTAAGAGAAATACTGTTCTAAATATCTTACTTACAGAACAAAGCAAAGTGCCGGTGAGATGATATGTTCAGGTTCAGAAACAAATACAAAAACCTATTCTTTCTTTCTGTCCTTAAATTGATAATACACAGTACTGCTGAATCATTTCAGATTTCATCATTCTTGTCTCTTCTCTGATTTAATTCCTAGGCTAACATAACTCAAAATGTAACATTTCTTTGATCTGCACCTGCCAGGAAACCATGGCAATAAAAGACACTTTACATGTGAAACCTAGTAATTATCTCTGTCTTAGCACAATAGAAAGAATTTCTAGCTCAGCCATCCTGTCTCTGAGCTTGAGATTAAACACAGTTGTAAAATCCTTTACTTATTTGCTTTCTTCCAGCAAGGTGCACTGTGGTTACATTTTTGGAAGCTTCAGAACATAACACAGTTTTCTTAGATTTGCTACACAAGCCTGTGGATCATATTAATATTTACAATGACATAGAATTATTTACACAATTCTATCTAGCTAGGCTGTCAGCCTTCACAATCCCCCCTCCCCCGGATAACTCAAGCTAGTTTTTCAAGTGACCCTTGAAAAGCGTTGCTTGAGAGGGTTAGGTCTATCTGGGTATGCCTTACCCCATTCCCTGTCTTGAGAGCCCATCTGCATTGTCATTGCTAATCCCACTGCAGTGCTGCACTGACATATAAGCTTGCAACTATGCTCCACCTTAGCAACTTGGCATTTTGCTGGCTGGCTTGATGTAACCATGTTAGGGGATTGTGATCTGTAACTACGGTGATTTTCCTTCCATACAGATAAGGCTGAAGTTTCTGCAGTGCCCACACTATGGCTAGACATTCCTTTTCTACAGCTGCATAGTATTCCTCTTTGGGTTGGAGCCTGTGACTGAGATAAACCACTATGTGCTCTTCTCCCTCTGAAGAAATCTGGCTAAGTACAGCCCCCACCCCATGGTTCAAAGCATCCACCTGCACAACAAATTATTTGCTATAATCTGGACTGGTTAACACAGGGGGTCCTCCCAAAGCTTCTTTAAGCTTCTGGAATGCCTGCTCACATACTGGGGTCCACACTACCTTATCTGGCCTGTTTTTCCTTGTCAGGTCTCTGAGGGGAGCAGCTATGGTACTATAACTGGGGGGCAAACTTTCTGTAGTACCCTGCTGTCCCTAAAAATGCCCTCACCTGCGTTTTGGTAACAGGTGCAGGCCATACCTGAATGGCTTCCACTTTGACAAGTTCTGGCCTGATCTTACCACTCCCCACTCTATGTCCCAGGTAAGAAACCTCTGCCATACCCACCTGACATTTGCTGGGCTTATTGGTCAACCCTGCTCTCTGTAGTCTTCCCAGCACCTCCCTGACATGCTGAAGGTGCTTTTGCCAGGAATAGCTGTAGATGGCAATATCATCTAGGTAAGCAAGGGCAAACCCTCCTGCTAGGATATGATTTACCAGTCGCTGGAGCATTTTTCATCCCAAAGGGCATCTTTGTGAACTCATACAAGCTAAAAAGAGTCACAAAGGCTGACCTCTCTCTAGCGCTGGGAGTCAAGGGCACTTGCCAGTAACCCTTGGTAAGATCAGTGGTTTTAAGATACTTAGCCCCACCCAGCTGCTCTAGGGATTCATCTGTCCTAGGCATGGGTTAAGCATCTGAGTCTGTGTGACTATTTAATTTCCTGTAGTCCACACAGAACCTGGTGCTGCATCCTTCTTTGGCACCAGCACCACTGGGGAGGCCCAGGGACTGTTGGAATCTTGAATTACCCCTAGTTCCAACATTTACTGTATCTCCTCCCTCAGAGTCTGTTTGACTCTCTCAGGCACCCTATAAGTGGCCTGCCTAGTAGGCCTTTGGGGTCCTGGATCCACCTGGTGCTGCACCAGGTGGGTGCACCCTGGTTTCCCAGTGAACATGTCCCCAAACCCCTGTAACAATGCTCAGATTTCTCGAACCTGGGTAGGGGATAGCTGTTGGGACATTGCTACCCCTTCCACTGAGGTGTCAGTCTGAGCCTCACTGAAGAGATCTGTCCCCAGATCTCCCTCAGACTCTTCCTGCAATCCACTGCAAATAGTCAGCACAAGGGCCTCCCTATCATGGCAAGGTTTCATCATGTTAACATGGTACAATTTGTCCCCTTGCCTCCTGCCTAGCAGTTCTAGCATGTAGTTAACGTCACTGACCTTCTTTACCACCTTGTAGGGACCCTCCCAAGCCACCTGCAGCTTGTTGTGTCTGACAGGAATGACAACCATTACCTGTTGCCCTACAGCATACTCTCTATCTCAAACATTCCTATAATGCCAGACTTTTTTCTGCTGTTGGGCTTCTGCCAGGTTCTCCTGGGCCAAGCCCATGAGTTCCCTGATCCTTGTCCTGAGGTTTAGGATATATGCCACAACAGACTCCTTGCAAGATTCACACTCGCCTTCCCATTCATCTCGAATTAAATCTAGAAGTCCTCTCACCTTATGCCCATACAGCAATTCAATGAGTGAAAAACTCATGGATTCCTGGGGAACCTCTCTGTAAGCAAACAACAGATGGGGCAAATATTTGTACCACTCCCTCTTAAACTGGTCTGCAAATGCCCATAGCATGGACTTCAGTGTAGAGTTTAACCTCTCAACAAGACCATTAATTTGGGGATGGTGGGGGGTGGTCTTTAGGTGCTTCACCCCACAGTACTGCCACAGACAAGCCAGCAGGTCTGACATGAAATTGGTACCTCTGTCAGTCAGTATTTCTTTTGGGAAACCTACCCTGCTGAAAATCTCTAACAGAGCATTTGCCACTTTTTCTGCCTCAATGGAGGACAAAGCCACTGCCTCAAGATATCTGGTAGCATAATCTACTACTACTAGGATATATTTTTTCCCTGTGGAACTTGGGGTACACAGAGGCCCCAGAATATCCATAGTTACCCTCTGAAATGACTCCTCAATCACAGGCAAAGGCATCAAAGGAGCTTGGACGTTGTCTCCTGCCTTGCCTACCTTTTGTCATTGCTCACAGGTCCTGCAGTACCCTGTTACATCTCTGGAAATCCCAAGCCAATAAAAGTTCTGCATAATATGTCCCTTTGTATGTTTTATGCCCATATGACCTGCAAAGGGGACATCATGCGCTGGGGCTAGAAGTGCCAGATGGTAGGTTCTAGGTACTACCAACTGCTGTATTCTCTCACCCTCTAGCCCTCCCTCAGGGGTCCACTCTCTGTACAGTAACCCTTTGTCCCAGTATACAGATTCCCCCTTGCCTTGAGAATCAAGTGCCTCACTAACTACATGCCTCAGTCCTTGTAATTTAGGGTCTGAGAGCTGAGCCTGTCTCAACTCTCGCTTTGTAATCCTTCCCAGCTCCCCTTCCACAGGAAGTCTGGAATCATCTGACAGTGGTGCCTCACTATCACCCTGGGTACTAATACCCACCTCTACCTTTGCAGTAACTCTATCCAAGGGAATATCAGTATCCACAAGCAGCTGTGGCTCACCTTCAGTCTCACTGCTACAGGGTAGCTCCCTCCCTGACGTAACCACCTCACCAGTCCTGGCTGCAAGTGTGCAGTCTGTCTGGGTCTCCGCCAGGCTACCAGACCCACATGCTTGTCTCCAAGCCTGACTGCATGTAACTGTATAAACACATGGTACTGCCTCATCAAAAGCATTCCCTATCAGAACATCAGCAGGATGATAGTTTGGTACCCCTGTTGTCTCAAGACAACCTACTATTGTCATTTTGTCATTCCCACTTACTGGCTCTCTCATCATTTGTTCTCCACCTTGCCTCCATGGACATCTATATGCCACATGGCCCCAGTGGTTGCATTCAAAACATTTAACCCTAGGTCCTGGACATGTACGTGGACTAGTGGCTTCCCCTGCTACTGGTAGATTCTGTTGGGGTGGTCTGGGCTGTCCACCATGGGGTCCTTCACACCCATGAGCAGCACTGGGTGTTCCTTTCCTATGCAGTGATGCCCTGCTTGCTAGGTATAGGTCTCTCTTCTTCCCCAACTCATCTACATTAGAGCATTGTCTATCAGCTAACCAGATCCTCATGTCCTCAGGCAAAGTGCTAAGTGCTTGTTCCCTCACCAAAAGGTCTGCCAGCCCTTCAGAAGTGGTGACCTGACATCCACTCACCCACTTAAGAAAATAAGTGCTTAGTTCAGCAACATATTCACACACACTTTCATCTGTCTTACATCTATGCTCACAAAATCTTTTCCTATAAGCTTCAGGTGTTAGCTTAAAAAATTCTGGCAAACAATTCTTTACAACATTATAGTTTAAAAAATCATGAGCAGATAGCTTGGACAACACAGTTACAGCTTTACCATGGAGTAAAAGGGTTAGGAACTGTACCCAGTGTCTTTGGTCAACTTCATACTGTTTACATACCCTCTCAAGCATATGAATGAAACTATCAAAATTATCCCCCTCTGAAAACTGTGGAAGAAATTTACTGAACTTTTGTGCTTCAGGGGTCCAGTTATTCCCTTCCCCATTACCTCCATGACTCTGGTGAAGAGTCAGCATATCCTTTTCATGTTGCCTCTGCCTCTCCTTCTCCTCAGCTTCCAGGTGTAGCAGTTTCTCATTCTCCTCAGCCTGCAGACATCATAGTTTCTCATTTTCCTCAGTCTCTAGATGCCTCAGTCTCTCTGCTGCTTCTATTTCCCAGTGTGTGAACTCCAACTCAAGTCTTTTTAGCTCCAGACAGATTTTTAAGTCCTCTGTACAAAGGTTGAGCTGTCCATTCTCTGAGTGTTGTACATCTCCACGGCCAGTCTGATCATCTTCCTGGTTGCTATTCTCTGATGCAGCTGTGACCAAAGCTGCAATCATGTCTGCTTTAGTCAGGTTTCCATGCACCAGTCCTTTAGCCTGGCACATCTCAGCCAACTGGCTCCTTGTCAGCTTACCATACTCCTCTGCTGACATGCTTGCCTGCTCTCCCTGACTAACTAAGCTAACAAAAGAAATAAAACAATTGTGATCTGAACTATGAATGTTTACTGTGTGGCTGGTTTAGAGTAAAAAAACACCTTCAGAGATCACTGTACACAAGCTACAGGAATTCAATGTCCACACCACTACAAGCCAATTAATATACGATGTGGCTATCTCACCATTATCAACCAATTAATATCTAATGTGGATATCCCACGACTGCCAAACAATTAATATATGATGCCCATGCACTGGCCCAGTAATCAAAGAGCCTCAATCTTCACCATTAGCACCAGTAAGGGGCATCCACATTGGGAGGATAACAAGTACACAAACAGTAAAGTACAATTTCCTTTAAGAGTACACAGAGATCACAGTCAGTCTGAGGCTGGTTTCTCCCTTTCTTCCCAGATCCCCAATAAGACTCCTCACTGGCACGGCTATAGGGTTAAGATCACAGCCAAGGGGTCAAGCCAAAGCCTCCAGCACTATTTCTGTCCAACCAGTGCTTCGTGTCCCTGCCCAAGTAGCTGAGACCCACACACTTTGAGATATGAATTATATACAAACATGCAGACACTCTGGGGGAAAGCTGGCACAGGGTTTCTAGCTATGTCCTCTTCTGCCCAGACTATAAGGTAGTACCAACTGCCACCAACCACTCTTATCAACTACTATAAAGACTCTTACCAAAGGGTGTCCAATTTTGCTGTGCAATGTTGTTATTATCCAATTGCTAAGTGTGGCTAAGATTTGAAGACTATTTAGGAGTGGCCTATACAGTGTCAACAAATACATGCAAGTACTCTTAAGAGCTTAAATATCTCTACACACAAACCAGCCACAGTTAAAAGGTTTAAAATATTTAATAATAAATAATAAAAACCACAAGACACTACTCATCAATTCAACACAGTGATAATAGAGAGTTCAGAAAGCACAAGAAAATACTTTAAAACAATATTGTAGGACAGTTTGACATAAATGTAGAAAACAGCTAGACTAATCTGGCTATATTCCTATCTATCTCTAAGAGAAATACTGTTCTAAATATCTTACTTACAGAGAAAAACAAAGTGCTGGTGAGATGATGTGTTCAGGTTCAGAAGCAAATGCAAAATGTTATTCTTTCTTTCTGTCCTTAAATTAATAATACACAGTACTGCTGAGTCATTTCAGATTACATCATTCTTGTCTCTTCTCTGATTTAGTTCTCAGGCTAATATAACTCAAAATTTAACATTTCTTTGATCTGCACCTGCCAGGAAGCCACAGCAATAAAAGACACTTTAATCGTGAAACCTAGTAGTTATCTCTGTCTTAGCACAATAGAAAGAATTTGTAGCTCAGACATCCTGTCTCCGAGCTTGAGATCAAACACAGTCATAAAAGCCTTAACTTATCAGCTTTCTTCCAGCAGGGTACACTGTGGTTACATTTTTGGAAGCTTCAGAATATAACACATTTTTTTTACATTTGTTACACAAGCCTGTGGATCATATTAATATTTAGAATGACACAGAATTATTTACAAAATTCTATCTAGCTAGGCTGGCAGCCTTCACAGCCTTCATCACATTTTGGGTAAATTGTAGGCCCCAGAAATGAATGGAGTTATGAGTACCAATTTGCAGTAATTGCTTCTCATTGTTAGGAAAGTTATTAACCTTTACAGTGCTTTGATGTTAATGCCAAAGCTTATGAGTTGTGAAATTATGAAACCATTTAATAATATTTGTCAAACCGGTCTGTGTTTTCTTCTTAGATAATATGGGTTTGGTGATAAATGTATTACGTTTTTGAAAAACATATATATTCCCACTGTTTTTTTTATTTTCCAGCTGGTCAGTGGTTACTTTGTTGAGGAGAGATGGATGCTTTCTGATTTAAAACAAGGGTGTCTGATCAGTCGATTTTTGTTTGCTTTAATTAAGGATAGTAATGTTTTTGCTTTGCAACATGCTGCATGAGAGGGGCATTGTTTTTTCTTTCAAAATCAAGTTTGAGTCTGGAATGTTATTCTTATGTAGAAGATATCCTAATTCATACAAAAGATTATGTATGGATTGACACTGCTATTTCTATTTTTAGATGCAACTTTCACGTGTTGATTTGTGTTTCAGCAAGAATATGTGCTGTGGATTTGATATATCTAGTCAGATTAATGGGATTGAATTATTTCCTTCAGTAGTGAATATATTAGGTATTACCTCAGTTTAATATCTCATTCAAATGATGGCAGACTCAGGAATATAGGACTCTCCTTAGGCTGCACTGTAATGTCAGTATTGGAAATAAGTCCAACCACCTGGTGTTGGAACAGAACCCACAGTCTTTTGATCATCTAGCATAAAACAAGTGTGCTACCCATGTTGCCACTCACATTAACAAGAATGCACTGTTATAAACAGCTGAGTTAGCTATTTCATTGTAATACTGACATTTGTAAGTGTCAATTAAGTGTCGAGTAATTTAGCTTTTAAATAAAAGGACACATTTTGCATATCTCTTAAATGTTGGGGTAGCTGTTTTCATGTAGCAGAGGCTATTTTATGAAACAATGTTTTCCCTTACTATCAGGACAGTTAACAGCCTTTTAAATTTGAGGGAACTGATTGTGGGGTTTTAGACATGCAGCATAGTGGGGAATGGTAATGTCCAGACTAAGAACAAGTAGGGGATAGTACACAAGATGAAGTAGATTGCCCTCCTGAAGTTGTACTTCTGGTACTTCTGCTCTAGCTCTGGTCTGCTTGCCTTAGTTTTTTTCCTACAGCATTTATCACTTCATAAATTACAACACATTCCTAAACAGAAGCTTTCTCTGTATTAAGTGTGTGTGTGTGTGTGTGTGTGTGTGTGTGTGTGTGTGTGTGTGTGTGTGTGTGTGTGTGTGTGTGTGTGTGTGCGTGTGTGTGTGTGTGTGTTTGTGTGTGTGTTAGTAATTTGACCTTGATCACTATGCTGGAGGTTTTCTGGCTCAAAGGATAAGGCTTGTAAGGGAAAACTCAACACCTATCTGTCCAGAGGTTCTTGTTGTTCCAGTGGTAGTGACACCAGCATGCTATGCTAGAAGTCTTGGGTTGAATCCAAAATGAAAGCTAATGTTTTCCCATAACGTCAATGATTTTAACATAGCGTAAGCCGAGGGCTTTCTCTGTATCTATGTGTTAGTAATTTTCAACTTGATCACCATGCTTGGAGTTTTCTAGCTGAAAGGAAAAGACTATTAACCTTTCATTTCTATGATTTTAAGCAGCTGTTTCAGAAAATGTCTGCTGTGTGTTACACAATGCCTTTATGCATGCCATTATGTCACTGAATATCATTGACTGGCATTGAAAAGTGCTGCTGTAGATTTTTTGCCCCCACTGCCAACCATCAGCTATCTAAGCAAGCAATTGGTCCATTCATTCTTCACAAGGCAAGAGGCATCATCAGCCCATTCTTTCCTTGAGAAGCAACAATCACAGATACTGTCATTCAGGCAGTCATCAGGACCTTTCTTGCTACAGTGCTAATTCTCCCACACATGCCCAGTAAGCAGTCTCCATGGAGAATTTGCAGTTGGTGTCATCCAGGAGTGTCATTTGCTATAATAGTGACATACGCACACAGATGACCCTGCCTCCTGGAATGAGCACATTGTGTATGTTTCTGCAGTGCCACCAAGGAAATCAATGCACTTTTTTCTGTCTCAAAAAATGCCCCATACCTACCCCTATAAAAGATGTGAGTGGGTACAACCCCTTTACTCCTGTCCCTCCCTTGACAGCTGTAGCAGGTATCCTTCGCAAGCTACTAGTCAAATTCTATTTCCTGAGTTGTAGTCATGTCTTTGCAGTAGCTACTGTCAGCCACAGTGTGTTACTAAGATGATTATTAAACAGAGATGAACACTGGATGACAATATTTAGGTATATACTCAGTCATCTGGGTGATAGATCACTAATGTCATCTTTGAGAAAGAAATATGAAGTAACACTTTGAAGAAAGTGAGGTTTAGGGTGAACAGTGGACTGTTCCAGGCAAGCCAAGCCATGAAGGAGCTTAGAATCAACTTGTCACAATTACAAAAAGAGGATATAGACCCACTTATTATTATTTAGCTTTGCTAGCTCATTTTTTGTCAGTAATATATAAAACATCATTAAAAAATTAAATGCATTTTTTTGCACTTCTGCATGTGTGCTGTATGAATGAAGTCAGTAGTATTCACTGCTATTCTGTAGTCCCCCTGAGACTGCAAAGAAACTAGATGCATTTTAGAACGTATATTTTAACATTTCACACATAATATTTAGAACATTTGTACAATGTACTGTGTAACAATCATACTAGCACAAATGTGCACCACAGGCAAATGGTTAATGGAAGTTTACACACTACTAGTTTCTCTTCCTGACATATACCATGCTGTAGTGAACAAGTCACTGTAATAAAAAGCTTGTTTCACATTTAGCCATCTTGTTTCACAGTTAATCTGTGACAGTGAGGGGAATGAATGCTGTATTGTTTAGTTATATGTGCAAAAGAGACATACTTGTTTGATGTATTAAAGCACAGTGGAATTTTCTTTCGTCTGCATTCTGTCTCGACCTAGCCCATCCTCATGTCCACCACTTCTTGAGTGGTAATTCTCAGTCACTGAGAGACATGCTCCCCCAAAGTTAGAAGAGTTCTTCTTACTGACACCTGGTGATAGGATTTAGACTCACACCTGAGCAATGGACTTCAACAGTGAAACTGGACAGGTGGCTAGCATTCTGACTACTGTCAGAACCTACATTTCTCTCCTATTATGTTACAGAGGTGGTGTGGCATGGTGGCCTAGTGGTAAGATCTCTCCCTCACAGGTCCAGGATTTAGCATTTAATCCTGATCCCTAGCCACTGTGTTTGTAGAGTTCTTTGTGGTCTCCCAATATCTGCATGGGCTTTCATCATATATTCCAGTTTGCTCACATGTCCCAAAGTGTGCTACTTGAATGAAGGTACAAAGTTGTCCATGTATATATGTTGTACTTACCTTGTTCATATGACCTGAGTTGTGCCTAAAATGGTTTGTGTCCCATCATACCTGCACACTTAATACATGACAGAATAAAAATGCAATTATTTAATATTGCCTGACATTGCTGTCCCTCACGTACTGATATTTATTCAAGTTGCACTGTTGCATACCTTCCACTGGCCTTTGCTGGTGTCATACCACACTGGTTATATCAGACCTTCTCCCTCACACCACAAACTCCTGCACAGAAGAGCAATTATATGTTATGTAGTCTATTCCTTTGTGGCTCTGTAATACCAGACTAAGTTCCTAAATTTCACAAAATACCCGTTTATGTACAAGGTTGCGGGCTACAATTAGTTATGAGTAGCTGAGGTGATGAGGTAGTTTAGGTCAGTTAAGAAAGTTTTTTAGAGGGCAGTACAACAATGGACCCTATTAGGAAAGTTGTAGCAAACCTGACAACTTTGTGCAGCATTGCTGTAGCTTGGAGGTTTTGTTATATGAAGATTTACAAGTACAGGGGAGGCAGAAAATAGAATTGGTGGGAGGTGGGCAAGTGCTATAGTTTTTCTACTAGGTTTATTGAGGCATTGTTTTATTTGGTAGTTTTTGGTGTGTCTTTTTGATTACTTGAATATCTAGAACAGATTTTAATTATTTTGTCTATAGCAACACCTAACAGCTTAGTGTGTTTAACCTTTGAATTTCTGTATTGTTTGAGGACTTCATTTTGAAGTCCAGATTGGTGTCCGTGTGAGATTTAAGAGTAAAGAGAAGCATGTTTTTAGCATTTAGCAGAAGTTGGGCTCTGTCTAACCAAGCTTCAATAGAAGAGAAGGACTCGGGTAGCTGTTTGGTGTTTAGACAGATTGCTAGTTAAACACATAAGAGTTGAGACATCTGCGTACTGAATGAGGGATGCAATAGTTATTTAAAACTATTTTCATTAGCATATAACATGACAATCTCATTATTACCAATATACTATTTTTTAATGGCTTCTGTGAAAAATTGAGGGGCTATCAGCCCAGCCAGATAGAATTTTATAAATAATTCTATGTCATTGTAAATATTAATATGATCCACAGGCTTGTGTAACAAATGTAAGAAAATTGTGTTATGTTCTGAGCTTCAAAAATGTAACCACAGTGCACCCTGCTGGAAGAAAGATGATGGGTAAAGCATTTTATGACTGTTTGATCTCAAGCTAGGAGACATAATGTCTGGGCTAGGAAATTCTTTCTATTGTTCTAAGACAGAGATAATTACTAGGTTTTACATGTAAAGTGTATTTTATTGCTGTGGCTTCCTGGCAGGTGCAGGCTAAAAAATAAATGTTAAAATGTTAAGTTCTGTGAGCCTGGGAAACTTAAGTAAAAGTGTCAAGAATTATGTAATCCGAAATGACTCAGCAGCAATGTATATTATCAAATTAAGACTTTGTCAGAGAAAAAGATGGAGCATTTTGCATTTGTTTTCAGAGCTGACAACAACTTACCAGCACTTTGCCTTGTAAGTAGAATTTAGAACATAGTTTCTCTTAGAGATAGATTAGTCTAGTTGTTTTCTATATTTATGTCAGACTATCTTACAATATTGTTTTAAAGTATTTTCCTGTGATTTCTGAACTCTCTATTAGCACTGTGTTGAATTGATGAGTATTGTCTTGTGTTTTTGTTATTTATTATTAAATATTTTTAAACCTTTCAACTGTGGCTGTTTTGTGTAGAGATAATTTAAGCTCTAAGAGTACTTGCATGTATTTGGTGATACTGTATAAGCCACTCCAATAGCCTTAGCCCTGGGTTACACTTACTATTTGAATAACAGTAATAGCACACACTGGAACTGGCCACCCTTTGGGAAGGGCCTTGTAGTAGCTGATAAGTAGTGGTTGGTGGCAGTGATTTCTACCTTATAGTCTGGGCTGGAGAAGGTATAGCCAGAGAACCTGTGCCAGCCTTCCCCACGAGTGTCTGTGTGTTTGTATATAATTCATATCTCAAACTGTGTGTGTGTTAGCTACTTGGGCAGGGACACAAAGCACAGGTTGGACAGAGAGGGTGCTGGAGGTTTTGACCTGACCACTCAGCTGAGAGCTGTACCCTATAGCTGTGCCAGTGGGGAGTCTTATTGGGGATCTGGAGAGAAAGGGCAAAACCAGCCCCAGACTGACTGTGATCTCTGTTTGCTCTTAAGGGAAAATTATGCTTTAATGTGTGTGTACTTGTTATCCTCCCAATGTGGATGCCCCTCACTGGTGCTAGTAGTGAGGGTTGAGGCTCCTTGATTACTGAGTCAGTGCATGGGCATCACAGCTTCTAAGAAACATCCAAGGCCCAACCTATAGGGAATACATAAGAATATATTCTTGGCATCAGCAGTTACCAGTAACATCTGTTCATTAACTCAAATGTCAGCCAAGTATTCAAGAAAATTACAAGAATTTCTTACAACATGTTTGCTCTCTGGAAAAAATAATTTTAATTTATTATCAACCCATGCTACTAACCCTTCAGTTTTAGAACCACATGAAGAAACATGAAGTCTACGGGGTGGATTGTTTAGGTCTTATGAATTTTTGGGATACCAAACCCTCCAAGAATCACAGGAAACTTTTTTCATTAGAAAATATTATAGCATTTTATCAATAAAACCTTCTAAAAATAAATTTTGAAGCCACATATCAGTTCTTCAGTAGACAATATTAATATAGTTCTTAGATGTGATTTTATAAGCATCATTATTCAGCAACATACTGGACACACTAAATGCATAATCACTATAATCAACTATAGCTACAATTTATTTGTGAAAGATTTTATTGATAAAATACTATATGATTTTCTAAGATTTCAGTTTCCTGTGATTCTGGAGTGTTTGGTATCCCCCAATATTTCTAAAAAAACAAATCAATTCACTCTATTGAATTATTGTCTTCACATACTTCTAAAATCGAAGGTTTAGCAACGTGGCTTAATAATAAATTGAAATTATTTTTTCAAGATACCAAATATATTTTAAGAGATTCTTGGCATTTTTCTTGAATGCTTGGCTGACATTAGAGTCAATGAACAGATGTTACTGGTAGATGTTGATATCAAGGATCTGTTCTCATGTATTTCCTATAGGTTGGGCCTTAAATGGTTCTTAGAAGCCATTACAAAAAATACTATTTGGTAACAATGAGATTGTCATGTTACATATTAATGAAAATAGTTTTAAATAACAATTTTATATTTTTTGAAGGGGAATTATTTCACCAGAAAAAGAGCGGTCATGACGGTGAGGGGTATACCTGTATACACTAACCCCAGGATTCAATAAAGCAATTTCACCATGTCAGAATAGTGTAGCAGCTTCTGCATGGAATATGGCCACTGAGCGATCCAGTAAACAAGGCTGGGGGCTTGCATGAGCCTGCCAGCACTATTCTGACATGGACACCATTGAATAATTCTAATTACCTCATTTGCTAGTGAAAGCCATGCAAATGAGGTGAATTAACGATTCAGTAAGCAGGCAGGCATCCATGTCAGAGCAGTGTCCGTTGCAGAAATGTATTTGGTTACTAACTCTGTACATTTCTGCAAAAATTAAAATGGGGGCATGAGAGCTCAAAGTAAAGCATGTATTATGACTATTAGGCATGCCAGTGAACAAAACTATGACCATTGGCATGGAAAACAGTTTCAAAATTATGAAAAATCAAAGTTTTTTGGGCCAACTTTGGCTGTTTAAGCTTAGCACAGCAGTGTGCAAATGAGATTCTGCAGAATATAGGAAAAAATATTAAAAAGACAATTTTAAGTGAAACCTGCATTTTGCCATTATAGTGGGTAGCATGCAGAATCAAAACAATAACAGGTAACACTGGTTGCTAAGGAGTAGTGGTGTAACAAGGGACTAAGGCAGTGGGGTCTGCAAATGAGCTAAATTTATTGAATAGCAAAATGGGAGATCGTGTCCACCAGCACCTAACCGTGTAGGAGCTATAAAGCTGCAGTGTAAGCAGGAGAAGCAGCTGACATGAAAAGGGTGTGTGTCATGCTTGGTGTAAGCACATTGCAGCTCCGCTGCCTCTATTTGTGCTTAGCTAAGCACAACTAAGCAAGGGGGCATGTCTGAGCTAGTTCATGAAATACTGAGCATGTTCACATCCCTGGCAGGGTCCTTTCTGCACAAAACTGTTTATTATAGCTGCAGGGGTTTATGCAGCATGCCATGGGACTTAAACACAAGGGAAACAAGAAAAAAAAAAACAGGAACCAGCAGAAGTGTTTACATTTGATCAGCGGGTGTGCACGGTGCACTGTGGGCTTAGAAGAATAAAGGCACTCAAGTACAAATAATATAGCCGGCAGGTGGAATGTATCATAGTCAGCCAATCACACAGGCAGCATCTGCAGCACAACAGTATAAACTATGTAAATACCTTTCAGTCTGTTTTTTTCCCGGCAACTCTGCACCATTGGTGTACACACTTGGGGGAGTTTTAACTGCCAAAATGTTAGGGGCTGCTGTTGCTTTGATACATCAGTATGTGCTAGAGGCTGAGGGTGGTGAGGAGGATAATGCTGACAACCACCCCAGACTGAGGAGGAGGAGAAGAGTGTTCAGACCCAGGGTAACCTACCAGGTGCTACATGATCTGGAGATACTAGAGCACTACAGGGTGGACAGGGACATACTTCAGCAACTCATTGAGCTGTGCCGGCCTTACCTCAGACCCAGAACCAACAGAGGGGAACCCATCCCAGTGGATACCAAGGTATGTGTAGCCTTAAGAATAATAGCTACAGGTACTTTCCAAAGATCTACTGGGCACATCATGAGGGCCTCACAGGCATCTGCATCCAGGGTACACCACCAGTTCCTGAATGCCATGCTACCACATACCGGTGAGCACATTTACTTCCCCAGCAGCCCTGAGGGGGAAAACCAGCAAGATACACCTCTTCCACCGTGAAGCAGACTACCCAGAGGTACTGGGTATCATAGACTGCATACACATCCACATCAAAGCACCACCTGGTGAACAGAGTAGAGTCTACGTAAACTACAAGGGCTTTCACTCCATCAACTGCCAGGTCATGTGCAATGCCCAGGGCATTATCATTAATGTGTGTGCTGGCAGCCCTGGAAGCTATCACGACTCCCATCTCTGGCATTCCTCACAGCTATACCAGGGATTTGCCAGGGGGGACATATGGCTATCTGGTGGGGGATGCTGGCTATGCACTGGAGCCGTGGATGATGACAGCCATCAGAAATGCACACACACACACACACACACACACACACACACACACACACACACACACACACACACTCAAGAATGCCATAATGAGGCACACACACAAACCAGGATCATTATAGAGCATGTGTTTGGGATGCTCGAGTCACGGTTCCACTGCATTGACATATCTTGTGGACCCCTGCAGTACTCTCCAGCCACATGTGCACACATGTTCATAGTGTGTGCCATGCTACACAATATGATCCTGCAGAAACAGCTGCGGCAGGAACAGCACAGGGAAGGGCCACACAATCCCCCACCATTGCCAAGGTCCCCACAGACACAGAGGGACTTAGAAAAGGAACCCCCTGAGCCTGTTCCTGTAGGCAGACAGAGACATGCCCAGTGAGGCAATGCATAGCACACACACTGACACTGTAGGGACTCAGGGACTGATACCTCTCTCCAACTCACACACACAGTAAAATGGATGCCACACACATCACACTACCTGTTCCTTACCATATATAGGCAGTGTACTGCATGCATCCGACATAGGCTGCCCTCAAGCACCATCCTCACAACTTCTGCAGGCACAAAGTAAGTCAGTCTTCTTAACAATAAATGAATGGAGTAGTATGTTTTGGTAGCATATCTATGATATCGCTGCATGCATGCAAGGGAATGGGGTGGCCTACTGGGATAGAGCAGACAACTGACAGCTATGTGGGACACCAGGAAATGTTTGCCCAATACTGGCTTTCCCATACTATGCAGTAGTACCCAAAGTGACAAATCCCACTGCAGTATGTGTGGGGTGGGGGGGCAACTAACTGGGGGATCATAGGCCACATACATGGATGTCAATGTGGGGGTCCCATACTCACCCCTCAGCCTCACCCAGCAAGTCAGCTGTAGAAAACCATAAAGAAATGTCTGACAAAGGCTCACAAATGGTGACAATGATGAAATACCCCCTACAGACTTACACAGTGATATCACAGCAGATCTTGCAGTTGCAGTAAGGCTCTGAAGGGAAAGAAGTTTGAAACTCAAATGTATGCCATTACAATCTGACCTGTGTTCTTTAGTGATATGCCCCTATTCTCCAAGACAGGGCAAAATACAATGCTAAGTGGAACTAAAATGTAAAGCAAATAGCAACACAGTCTGTGCAAATGTGTACAGTTGACAGGTGTGCCCCCACCACACACATATTCCCATAGAAATGCAGTAACATGTAGGTTTGTAGGAAATAGCAGCAGAGCACACATTGCCAGGGCTGTCCCAATCAACATGATAACTTGTTGCATGTCCACAATATGCAGGGGTCAATGAGCTATGTTTATGTGTGGTTAATACTGTCAGGATGTGGCCAGCACTTACTCCCAGCTGTTGTGTCTTAGTGGCCTAGGTATGGTACTATGGTTGACAGGGCTATGTTCCAAGAACTGCAGTGCCAACTATTTTTCATGTCAGCTACACCTACAGTAGGAGATGTACACACTGTCCAGACATCAATATCTGTTACTGCAGGAAAGCTGCACAGGTCATGGACAGGGGGCCACACATATGGACAGTACACAGCTTGGAATAACCTACACAGTGCCTACCATACCTCTCAACTGTACAGACCTATTGCAGAATGTCCAGAGGTTTGCATCATATTTGTGGTCTGTATATCATGAAATAGTGGTTGTCTGGCAATTCACTGGCAAATCACATAAGACTAAGGTTAGAAAATAATGACAGATTGTAGTGTCAGACCTCATACCCTATAGAAGAACACATGCTAATGCAAAACCTGTTATTGTATCACCTTTTTAGGTTTGTAAGGCCAATACTTAAAAATGCTCCCTATATTTAGGCCTTTGTCCCCCAATTTCTTATGACTTTGTGCAGATGTCTGGCTCTCAGAAGTTGAGAGGTATGGTGCTTAGTAGGGCAGCAGGTACCTGAAGGTCACTCTACTGCCAGTTTATAAAAGGCTGCCATCTTTCTGTGTCAGCACTAACAACATGTCACTGGCCAACAGCTATACCCCTGGAATGACAGAGGTTGTCACAGAAGGAGCACAAGTATGCCTTGTATATCTGTTCTGCTTGTCCTAACATTGCATTTGTCTGCCAACTATTTACAAAACAAGAAAGGGAAGCAGACATCATACCCATAAGAGAAAGCAAGCAATTACCAAACCGGTCTCCCAACTGTCTATATTTGGCAGAACATTATTAACACCCTGTCTCCACATGTGGTCTGACTGTCATATATGGGCCTGTCCAGTTGTCAGTCTGTGACGGTATGACAGCTAGGCCCACATGAAGCCTCATAATAACATATAGCAACACAAAGGTCTAAGGAGCACAGCAAATGTAGTCAAGCAATGATGGGTAACCTGCTAAGTAAGTACACTCAGAGGTGTGAAGTCCACAGCCTTGTGTGTGATGTTACAGCATTTACCCCGCTCACATCAGAATTAGAAATACATAACAGCAGCTACTGTGGCCAAAGCCTGTGACTGGACTACAGAAGGAAAAGAGACACACATAAGGGGAAGGGGAACCACTGGCCAGACAAATGGAGAATGTGCACACCAGAACAAATTGTGCAGTAACATTGCTACCATGCAGTGTATGGAGTCAGTAAACATCACATGCAAATACACAGCACACACCCATGTAAGTGGAGGTCCGCAACAAAAGCAAAGCCCAAACAAAGGACACCTGAAAGGCAAAAACACATGAGAACTCCTCAAGCCTACACACCACAGACCATGTAGACTCCACACACCAGGGTCTTGCAAACACTAAGGCCTTACCCCAAACCCCAAACACCTTCCCTACACAGATAGGCTAACAACACCATTCCATACAGACTGTGTTGAGGTGACCCGTGTCTGTCATACAAAGCAATCCAGACCCTGCCTTGATGGGACTGTTGCATATCTGGAAGTCAAGGCCCACTCCATCAATCTGTAGGTGCAGCATCAACATGGGCTGTGATATCAGTACGGCTTGTCGATGTGACAGATACATGTCCCGCACACTCCCCCATCTGTGGAATACACTCCCTGTCAAAAGAAGCCAAGTGCCTCAATACCCCTAGTGAAGTGTTCCCTGTATAAGTGCATGGGAAACACAAAATACAGTCCTGTGATTCCACCTGTGTCCCTGCTGGATAGGGGATCTGTGTGCTGACATGTCTTAACATGGGCTACACTTTCATCTGCGTGGGTTATAAGGGCTTCAGGGCCAATACCCTACTAACATCATAGCAACCTATCAATCTATACACAACTGTATGCCAGTGGTTCACCACATTATTCTTTACTGCCCTGCCACTGACATACCTGGACGTCACAGTGCTGTGTGGAATATACTACACATATAATGACCATTTCTGCAGATTAGAATGCACTCTGTACCCACACCCATACCTCTCAACCTCTGACAGCAAGACATCTGAACAAGGTCATAAATAAAAGTGGGGCAAAGGCCCAGTTATAGGCACGTGTTGTAAATATTGCCCTTACATACTGAGAAAGTGGGTAGAATAATGGGTTTTGCATTAGCAGTAATTGTCTAAAGGTTATGAAGTCTGAAACACTAATGCCTGTCATTATTTTGTAATGTCAGTCTTCAATTATATGCAACTAACTTGCTATAAAAACACAAGTTTATGTAGACTGGACAAAACTTCTAGACAAACACCTGGATAATCTGCCCAACACTGTACAGTTGAGAGATATGGGACCCACACCAGGATATGACTTTTCAGGTAAGAATTATACCACACAAGCAGGAGATCCCCAGCCAGTATATCATCAAGTTGCTGGACTGTTTATACAGCTGCATCAGTCAACCAGCTGTAGCCACACCTCTCAACTGGGCTTTTAGGGCAAGAATGTCTATAGTTGGGCTCATAATATTGGTCTGTGTATCATACATCTTGTATTCCTCTGGTAAAGCACTGTGATGATCTGATGATGTCTGTCACTAGGTAATGACACAATACATTCCAGTGTCAGACTTCAGATATATCAGAAAATGTCTGCTAAAACAAGCGCTGTACCTCTAGCAAATTACTGTTTACTTTTGAGAGGTATGGCTGCATCACACAAAACCCCAGACCAAGTACAACTATCTCTGGAATGGAGTCGCACTGTCACTATAGAAGGTCATACTAGGCATGCTCCTACACCTAGAGAATCACAGGCCATGTCGGAACCCATATTGGACTATATAACTGTATTGTGCATATATGTCTTTGCATACAGACAGTTATGTACACCTTAACTGTCCCTACACACACCCATCAGACAGGATTACCCTCAGCTAGCTGTAGGTGGCCCATATGTGATATATCTGCATCTGTTGCATGTGATACACAGACATATATATGGGCAACATATAACAATATGTCAAGCCTACACATAGATAGAAATGGGGAAGAAAGAGACAGACAGTGAGAGAGAGAGAGAGAGAGAGACACAGGGGGACGCACAGAGAGAGAGTCATACACAGGGATACCCTGAATGGCATAGAGTGATGTCCTGCTGTGGATAGTAGCATACCGGTTGTAAGCAGTTGCATGTGCCAGCATGAAGGTGAGCTCCATTGTGTAATAATACTGAGGAGGGGGTTATAATATTACATCACCTGCCTGTGTGTGTGTGTGTGTGTGTGTGTGTGTGTGTGTGTGTGTGTGTGTGTGTGTGCACATGCGCATCTGTAGGTTTAAGTATTAAGAGGCCATTCCCACTCAGTACACTTCCCATTGCCCCAGTTCACAAGATCTGCTGATGTCATTCACCTTAGAAGTGCCATTGGACACCTGTCAGCCCTATAAGCTCTGTAGTGTATGTGATAACTGCATAACACTATAGTACAAATAACTCAATAAGTAGGGGTGCTAATCTCAGTCCTGTGGTGGGGAGAGAGTGTGTGCATGTGTGTGTGTTTGTGTGTGTATGCATGTGTGCGTGTGTGCGTGTGTGCATATGTGTGTGTGTGTGTGTGTGTGTTTGTAGGTGAAACAGTTTTAGACATTCGCACCCAGTACAAGTGCCCTACTTTAGCAATCCTTCTGATGTCATTCCTCTTAGAAGTACCTTTGTACAGCTCCAGCCGTATAAGCTCTGTGGCGCATGCAATAACTATGTAGCAATATAGTATAAATAACTAGATAGACCAGAGTTCTATTTTCAGTTCTGGTAAATGTATGTGTCTATGTACAAGTGTTTGTAAGTGTGTATGTTTGTAGGATGAAGTATTTTGAGGACTTTCCCACCCACAACACTTTCCAGTGCCCTACTTTAGCAGTCCTGCTGATGTCATTCACCTTAAAAGTACCTTTGAACACTTGTCAGTCCTGGAAGCTCTGTAGCATGTGTGATAAGTGTGTAACAATATAGTACAAATAGTTAGATAGGTAGGGGTTCTAATTCCAGTCCTGGCAAATGTAAGTGGGTGTGTGTGTTTCTTTGTAGGTTAAACAATTTTAGGCCATTTCCAACCACTACACTTCCTAGTGCCCTACTTTAGCTGTCCTGCT
Source organism: Protopterus annectens (assembly GCF_019279795.1). NCBI lineage: Eukaryota > Metazoa > Chordata > Ceratodontiformes > Protopteridae > Protopterus > Protopterus annectens. The sequence goes on along the minus strand of NC_056730.1, from coordinate 707,736,124 downwards.
GATGTCATTGCCCTTAGAAGTACCTTTGGACAGCCCTCAGACCCATAAGCTCTGTGATGCATGTAATAACTAAGTAACAGTATAGTACAGATAACTAGATAGGCAGGGATTCTACTTTCAATTCTACCAAATGTGTGCGTGTGTGTGTGTGTGTGTGTGTGTGTGTGTGTGTGTGTGTGTGTGTGTGTGTGTGTGTGTGTGTGTGTGTGTGTGTGTGTGAAGGTGTTTGTAAATGTGGATGTTTGTAGGGTAATGCATTTTGATGCCCTTCCCAAACCCCACCCAGTACATTTCCCATTGCCATACTTTGCAAGGGTTTTGATGTAATTCACCTTAGATGTACCTTGGGACACTGTTAAATCTTGTAAGCTCCGTGGCGCATGGGATAACTGCATAACATTGTAGTACACATAATTAGATAGGCAGGGATTCTAAATTCAATACTGGCAACTGTGATACTATGTGTGTGTGTGTGTGTGTGTGTGTGTGTGTGTGTGTGTGTGTGTGTGTGTGTGTGTGTGTGTGTGCGCGTTTGTGTGTGTGTGAAAATCATATCCTCCCTGTGTGTTTGGGTGAGAATCATATCCTCTGGGGGTGTGGGTTATACAATTTTTAGGTGTGTAGTACTCCGTACACATCTCATTTCCCTACTTTACAAGGCCTGCTGATGTCATTCACCTTAGATGTACCTGTATACATTTGTCAGCCCTCTATGCCATTCCCTCTAAGCCCTCTAAGACTATCCACCTCCTTCCCACCCCCTCTTCCAGCCCCAATCCCTCCTGCCACAACCTCCACCCCAATCACCTACCCCTCCACACCCTTCTGCCTTACTCCCATTCCCACAAGCACTATAAAAAGACTTCTCTTCAAACTCAAACCCTGTCACAATGCACCTGACAATCTTCCACCTACCTTCCTTAATCTGCAGACAGCATTGCCTATCCCATCTCTATTCTTATAAATAGAGCCATACAAGAATCATATGTCCCTTCTATCTGGTTCCATGCTTACATCATCCCCCTCCACAAAGGTGGCAAAAATACTGACACCACCAACTTCAGGCCTATTACCATCCTTTCCCCTCTTTCTAAAATTCTAGAGAAAACCATGTAAGCACAACTCAAGACACACCTAACCCAAAATAATCTCCTCACCCTAGCCAACATGACTTCCATCCTGGCCACTGCACCATGACTGCCCTTCTTTCTTTTCTGGAAGCCATCAGCCTTGAACCCGACTCAGGCAAATTTGTATCTATGCTATTCCTAGAACTGTCAAAGGCCTTTGACACCATCTCCCACACCCTACTCATATCCCAGCTCCCCATCCTACATCTCTCTCCCACCACCATAGCCTGGTTTTCTAGCTACCTGTCCAACCACCAACAAGTTGTCCAATGGAAAACTTTAACTTCCCCCTTCTACCTACATCCACAGGCATCCCCTCAAGGTTCTATTCTTGGCCCTCTACTCTTTAACCTATTCATTAACAACTTTCACCACTCCATCCCAGAATTGCCTGTCATCCAATATGCAAATGACTCAACTATCATCTGCTCAGTCTTCTCCCCCTCCAAGCTCCTAGCAAAAAAAACAATTAGCCTTCTTCACAACAGAAACCTGGATGCAGTCCAACAACTTGGCTCTAAATGCAAATAAAACCAAACTAATGATTTTTCCCCTACCAAAAACTCCATAATTGACAAAAACCTCATTCACCATACAGAGCCAGAACGACACCCCCTTTGAAATTGTTCCCACCACTAAGCTTCTCGGCATCATCATTGATGAAGAACTAAAATTTGATACCCACATCCACTCCCCAATCACAAAAAAACACACCAAAAGATAGGTCTCCTCTACAGACACAGCTGCTTACTCAGCCCCTCTACTTGTCAAACCCTGGCATCCACCTTCTTGCTCCCCTACCTTATGTATGGTGCCCCTCTGTTCACCAATCTCCACCCTGGCTTGTGATCCAAACTTGAATCCTTCTACAACAAGATCTGCAAATTTGCAACCAATTCAAAAAACTCATCCCACCACTGCCACTCCCTCCTCACCCTCAATTGGACTGAACTACCCAACTACCTCAGTTACCTACAACTCCCCATTACCCACAAGCTCATCATTAAACCTGCAAATTGCCCACCTCTCGCTATATCCTTAAAACCCTATATACCCAACCACCCACTCAAATCCACAAACCGAAATCTCCTTCAGGTCCACAAACCATCATGACCTCCTGGCCATCTACTACTATCCTACTCCTTAGTTAAACAGTGGAACTCTCTACCCCCTCACCTATACAACCTACCAAACCATACAGATTTCAAATCTCAGCTATTCTATCATCTATCAACCAAATGGGAATGCCCATGTCACACTCCAACATAAACCCCTCTCAGCCCCCTCTCCTTCTACCCTGCACTGAAATCATCACCAATTACCACTACTATTGCTTCATCTCAACCTAAAACAATCAGTCCCCTACCTGGGACTGATTTTCTCTCTGCTATCTAATGTACTATGCTTTCCATAACAAACATTCTGGTACTTTCACTATGCAAAATGGTTCACCTAACCTGCAAAGGGCTAGTACCTAATTGTTTTAATGTCAACTTACTAAGAGCCTATTGACAAAAATGTCTTTTTTCTGTAAATGTTTAGTTTACTTAACCTGAAAAGGGCTAGTAACCATATGTTTAAATGTTAACTCACTAGTGCTTATTACACAATGTACTATTCTTCTGTAAATGTTTAATTGTTCTGTATGAATCTTTGTTATTCTTCTTGTAACATGTAACATGTAACTTTCAATATTTTGAAGCTTTTATCCCCAGGCCTGCACTGAAAATGGGCTCTTTATGGCCCAGCGGACTCCCCTGATCATCAAACTTAAATAAATAAATAAGCTCTGTGTCATGTGCAATAACTGCGTAATACTATAGTGCAAATAATTAGATAGGTAGGGGTTCTAATCACAATACTAACAACAATAGTAATGTGGGTGAAGCATATCCCCTGTGGCTGTTGTATGTGTGTAGGTTTTACCATTTTAAGGCCTGTTGATGCCCTACCCATGACATTACATCTGCCTCACATGCACCATGTAACACTATACTGCCCATACCAGTCATCTGTACAGATGTACATGGAATATCCACATGTTTGCAGCCTATATGTGGTCTGTGTCCCCTAACAATGAGCATTCCTGTGATATCATTGCCAGATATGTCACAGTTACCGTAGTGGCACACATGCCAGCATCAGCTATCGTACCTGATTGACACATCATGCTGATACAAAGTCTGTCACTCTATCACTTGTGCAGGTTTGTTGGAGCAGTAGATGAGACCAATCGCTATTTCTGGTGGGTTATCCCACCATCCATGAAGGCATTCACAAGATTATTTGTTGTAAGAGGTTGTGTGTTATGTCCTAGGCATATAATCTATGTGGAACATGTCATGTGTATGTAGCACTATAGTACATACAGGTGGATATGTAAGGTTACTAATATGTCTATTGGCAACTGTGTATGTGTTTCTGTATGAACAGCCCCTGTGGCTGTCTTTACTGTGTGTATGTGATGGCTATACCATTTTGTGTGCCTCTTCCACCCTGTGAACTCCCCCATTGCCAACCTAGTTTCAGCCCATACAGATGTCATCCACTGTACAAGCACAGTCACACTGTTTCTAAAACCAAGCCACTGTGGTGCATGCAATGGTCATATCACTGTGTATTGTACATAAATAGATGGGTAGGTCATCTCCTCTGAGAAGTATCACCTTCATGTGCATGTGTGTTTCAATGCATGTCCCCATGCAGTGGTGTGTGTGTGTGTGTGTGTGTGTGTGTGTGTGTGTGTGTGTGTGTGTGTGTGTGTGTGTGTGTGTGTGTGTGTGTGTGTGTGTCAGATGGCTCTAACATGTTAAGGGCCTCTGAACCCACCATTGGCAATCCTAACAGTCCCTGCAATTGTCACCCACTTGAATAGTAGTGGCAGACACTGCCACACTACATTACCTGTGCTATTTGTATTATGTATCTAGCGCTATCATTTGTAAGACTGCACAGGCAGGGGCTGTGCTCAGCCATTCATCAGCTGTCCCATGTACAGGACTATGACTCTGTGTGCACTACCAGCATGAGAGGCCAGACATGCATATGAATTAGCAGACACACATGCTGGTGATTGCCAAGTTAGACTAACACAGGCTGACCGGTATCAGGAATACATACCCCAAACCTGTCATACACAGTACCAGGCATACCTTCATCAACTGCATGAAGGTTGAGTGGATGGGACTGAAATGGCAGGGGCAACAGGTGCTGGTAGCTGAATCTGTTGCAGTTAAAGTAATGGCTAAGCTTGTGAGGGACCTAGTGCCAGTACTCAAGTACTCCTCTGTATGTGTGAGCCTGCAGTCCTACAGGACACCCAGGTGACATGTATGAAGGCTAGCTGGCTGTGTCAAGGGTGTTTATGCAAGTTCACACTGTCTGCCACAATTTCCTCTCACACATTGTTACATGTAAACACACCTGGTAAACATGTACATATACAGCTGTACCTTGGCTATGAAAAGGTCACTGTGTTTCCACTCCACCGTACAAATCATTGCAACTGTCAGCAGGCCCACAGCCTGCAAACACACAGACACCTGGAAAACAAACAGAATACAGTAAGTGACACTACAGTCAGTCAGCAGTACTAACAGCAATAGTGTATCATGGCTAACAAGGTACATACACCTCGATGTGTACTCATAACTATTGCCAGCAGACAGCACCTTACACAGCATTATATTGCTACACTGTACTATATTCACCCTGTGCATCAGACCCATATGAACATGTCCCTGCATTGATGGTATGGATAACAGGGTTGTGGCACAAGTATCATCACATGGAAAGGGTGTGGTGTGGGATTGCCAGAGGACTAGGCTCGGTCATATGGCTGACATCATGTGTGTGTGTGTGTGTGTGTGTGTGTGTGTGTGTGTGTGTGTGTGTGTGTGTGTGTGTGTGTGTGTGTGTGTGTATGTGTCTGGAGGGGTGGTATTCAACTGGGCCATGCAGAGGAGCTGTGCATGTCCGGTGATGACCAGTCTGTGATAAGGATGTGTGAGTGTTTGTCTGCACACCATCAAGCCATGTGCATGCCCGACACAGGGCTATGTTGGACATCTGTGGACTGTACATGGCAGGATGTACAGTTCACCATCTCCAGGGAGGGATGTGGGAACTGGTTCTGCCAGGAGTTTCACTGGCACCACCAGGCCCAAGGACAGATGCAGGACTACTCCCTGATGGTGACTACTGCCTGCTGCCTGCTGGATCTTCTTCCCTGATGGGACTGGCCAGGACCTTCTGCCTATGGCCTGCTCCGGTGTGGTGTGGACAGCATCCTCCCTTCAGTAGTGCTGGTGGTACTGTCACTACAGGACTGTGAATGTGCACAGCCACGTGGGCTCTCAGCTCATCATGTTACTGACCTATGTCCACCTGGCCGATGTCCTACTCTCACCACATGCTCAAGCACAGACATTGCACAGTCGAGCAGTAACAATGTCTCACCCCACTGTTTAGCCATGACATCGGCAAAATGACGTATGACATCACAAATGCTGTGGAGGTCATCATGCATGGCAGAAAGTACTGCATTCATGACCCTGAGCATCTGTCTGGTATTGCGGTCAGTATGTGCCTGTGCCTCCATGGTGGACTGTAACATGCATCTGGTGACAACTGATGTGGCACTTGCAACAGGTGCTTGATGGGAAGCAGTCCTCTGTCGAGCACCCCTGTCCATCTACCTGTGTGTGACCTCGCCTGCTCTCTGGCTATGGCTGGTGTCTACACTCACACTTGCCATACTCACCACACTAGTTTGTTCCATGCCAGCACCCACCAACTGTCTATTATCTGCGGCTGCTGAAGACTGGGTATGTGTGGGCATGCTGACTGTGTGCGGAGACATTGTGGGTGAAAGTGGGATACCAACCAATGGCACAGAATCAGGCCCTGACAACCCCACCTGTATTTCACTATGACCACCATCATCATGGGAGTCCACTAAGACACTGACATCAGGTTGAGAGGGGGAGAGACAACAACCCCCATGTTCACCTGCGAGGGGAAGACAACCTATGTAAATTAATACCTTGCAGTATTATGTTTGCTGATACACACACACACACACACACACACACACACACACACACACATGCACATGTGTACACACACACACACACACACACACGCGCACACGCACGCACACACGCACACACACACACACACACACACACACACACACACACACACTCCTGGTAAAGTCTGGCACAGCTTTGCCACCTATGGGCCCTTTAGGCCAGACCTTATGGTATCCACCTGCCACAATCCATCTCTTTCACAGCTACTGTAAGGCCCTCAACAAAGGATGGCAAATCCTACTGTGTGTGGGCCTATTAGCAGAATGGTAAGTGTGACCAAGACCAAGGCTATTGGTGTGAGCTATACAGTGTCAGCAAGTGAATATGCAAGTATTGTAAGAGCTGACTTACTGCAATACAGACCAGATACAATGACAAGATTTAGCGATATGTGATAATAACTGAAGAAGGAACAAGAGAATACTCTATCACTGCAAAAACTACACAGTTCAGACTCACAGGGATTCATTTCAAACAGCATTGCAGGACAGTCTGCAATGCATACAGGAAACATGTAAAGTACTAGGTGCATAGGTTCATAAGATGATACCAGGCTATTGGCCCTGATGCCCTCATAAGCCTAGCCAAAACTTTCGTCCATATCCCTTCAAAGCCAGCACATGTTTCCCATGTCCAGCTGGGACACATGTGGGATCCCAGGGGGTGTCTTTTCCATTTCCCATGCAGTCGTCCAGCTTATTCTTCAAGAGGGCTATACATGTACTCTACTAGACATTGGGAGGGAGTGCATTTTACAGACAGTGTATTGTGTGGGACACTACACTATCCCACCAAGAAGTACTATACATGTCACAGACCAAGTGAGGCCCTTGTGTGTGAGTGTTGCGTGAGTGGGGTTTGTCTTATGGATTTGCAGAAATGCCATCAAGGGTGGTTTGGAAATGTCCTTGTATGCCAGACACAGGTTGCCTATGATCAGTCTGTATGAGGCTGAATACAGGGATAGGGCTTTCAGCCTATCTGTATAGGATAGGTGTTGCAGACCCTGGATTTGCCTGGCCAGGAACCTCTGTGGTCTCTGCAACTGCTGCATTTGCTTGGCAAGGTACATGCCAAAGGAGCCATTGCACTTGGTAATGCATCTGATAAGGGTGGATTACAGGGATGTTATGGCCTCCTGGTTCTTGGATGACATACCCGTATTTGTGAGGTGGGCCATGTAGACAGCCTTCTGTACAATGGTGCCTACACAGTGGGGAACTGTCAAGTTGCTACCAACCTTGGTGCACAAGTCACCTCACACCTGATTGCATGCTCAGTACATTGTTATGACTTTCATAATTAGTGTGGATGACATCTACCACAACAAGGAAAATTATGCATCTCCTGGCATTCAGTATGAGGCAATGCTTCTTACACATGTCATTAATTTGGGTAATGGCCTCTTGGAGGATACTCACATCAGTAGGGGAATGTCAGACAGTGGCCAGCTTGCAATCATCTGTGAACCTGGTCAGCCACAGACTACTGGTTTTGTCTTCTACCTCAGAAATGTATATCTCAAACAGTAGAGACCCCCAGACTGATCATTGGGGTACACCACTCTTGTAAGAGTCTACTACTGGAGGTGGCTTCCACTAATTTGACCAAGTGGGTACTATCATTGAACCAGTTAGCTACCCATCTGGTAACATACAGGTTGATGCCTAGCTGTGTAGGCTTATGTATCATGGCTGCCTGGGGATTATTGTGAGATTTGAGCTAGCTGAAGGTAGGCAGTGTGCACCATCCTCTCCTCATCTTTGTGTTTGTTGACCACTTCAGAGAAGTTGACCAGGGCTCAAGCATTTTGAGGTTGCCAATGTTCCTCTATAAGGTCCTATATATTGCCATCCATGCCCTTGTAGATCAGGCTAGTTAGGCTGATGTGCATATAATTGGCTGGGTCAGTGGATTGCTCCACCTTTGTATATAGGGATGACAGTGGTTGTCCTCTGTGCAGATGGGATTAGACTGGTGCTCAGGCTTTGGTTGACTACAGTGTCTAATGGAGCTGAGAGGTCATGCCTGTGTTCATGTAGGATGCAGCCAGGGATAGTATCAGGCCTATGGATACTTCTGATTGTTGCCTTTGAGAGGGCATTATGGACCTGCTTCCTGATGATGAGGGGAGGGGGGCAGGTGCTGTGCATGTCCATGTGTACCGATGGGGGGGACAGGGGTGATATTTACACTTAACCTGTCTGCAGCAGGTTGGCTATATCTATGCCATATGTGTATATGGTGTTATTGACCACCATTACAGAGCAGATTTGGGTGTTGCCTCTGGGATTGCAGACATAAGTGTGGAAGGCCTAGTGATTGGACCTGGTGGATGTGTCCACTTTGCACTCAAAGATAGCCTTAGGATAATTCACTTGTGAGCTTATTTGTGTGTTCAGACCAAGGTGACATTGCTTCCAATTAGGCACCTGCTCCTTCTTGGCCCAGTCCAGCAATTATTTCCACCTATTATGGTATTTGTGTATTGCTGCTGTCCACCACAGAGGTTTACCCTAACTTGAGGGAGATGATCTTGTCCTGGTCCATACAGCTATGTATTGTGATGTAGGCTTGGACACTACTGCTAGTTCCAACTGATGGGGCAGTGGCTGTAAAGCTACTTCTACCTGCTCTGAAGGGATTTATAGTCAGTTTTGGAAAGTTATTTTTGTTTGACCCTGACTGGGGGGGGCAGGGAGATGGTGACCTCAACAGTGATGGCTATGTGGTCAGATCTTATCAAAGAGAATGACTCTGTAGGAGTGCTACAGTGGCTACTCATGTTGGTTAGGACCAGGTACAGGATAATTCCACCTGTCATAGGAGTGTTAACCAACTGATCCACTGCATTGCCACTGACAAAGCAGAGGAATCTCTGTACATTCATGTTCAGGTAGAATAGGTCATGCACACTATGGCTGAGTAGTTAAGGTCACCAAGGAACAGGCTAGATGGTTGAATCTTGACAGACTCAAGGAAGTCCAGTTAGGTGTAGTGGCGATCCAGAGTCATGGTTGGAAGTCTGTAGCTAGCTACGATTTCAGTAGGTGTTCTGTCGATAGTTAGCTGCACTTGGGATGTCTTCCTTGTGTCATACTGTTTGGCCAGCCTGGAGGTGTGTATGTGTATGATAATGTTTAAAACTCCACCTCCTGTGGCTTTGCAGCCCTCCATTTGGGGTCTAAATGTATGGTGGGATGAGTAACCTGGCAAGGTTAGTGTGCTCTCCACAGCTGCAGACCAGGTGTCAGTGAATGCACAAATGTCAGCATCCTCCAGGACAAGATATGAGACTCCTAGCTTTTGTTAGAACAAGACATCTGCACAATGGCACACATCAATGATGGGCAAAGGCCGGAAGATAGTGACACTTTATAAATTTAGCTGTATCACACTTAGACAGTTTCGCATTCACAGGAATACTCCACAGGATATGACATCTGACATTCAAATGTATGCTATTATGTTATGACTTCAGTCTTTACTGGGTTACCAGTGATTTGCCAGACAATACACAACTGTATGAGGCATTGTCTACAAATATGAGGCAAACACATGGTCAGTCTGCAACACTCTGAACAGTTGAAAGTTATGAGCTCAGTATATAACATACAGTTCAGCACACACACACTTCTGTGCCAGTTGTTTACTATGCACATACCCTATATAAGTCTCTTACAGTTGTAGGACAAGCATATGTATCATGGTAGCATTCACAGGTGACATATGGATATGTCCAACATCCCTGGTAGCTGACCTAGCAGTGTCACAATAAGTATTGGACAACAGACACTCCAATAGTGGTCATACATGAGCTGACCTTTGCTTGGGTGGCTCAGGGGCCAGAGCTGCGATCTATGTCCCTGCAGACAAGGCCAGCAGGAATGGCCGTAGGTGCTGGACAGCAACAGATGAGTCCAGCAAGTCTTGTTGCAACCCAGTGATTAACTTCCTATTTCACATTATTGCATCCCCCCTTCTGCATTCCATTACATGTTTAATTAATTGACATATCTGTTATAGTGCTGAAGAGTTTCTTCAGAATAATCAAATGTTTAGGTTTGTGTAATGTCTTTGTGTAGACAGGTTCAGACCTGTTTTTTGTAGGCAGCAACTTTCCTTTTATAGGTATGCTCATGAGCAGGTTATGGCCTGTGCACCAATTGGTGTCTCCCACTTGCTACTTGCTTCCAGAGCAGCTGTGTTGTTTTTCCATTAGCCAATGCCATAGCAACACAGTGCTATAATTAGGTCCTTCTTGTGGGCCTTGCCTCTTTTCCTTGCCTTTGAGGAAGACATTATGGAAGTGTGGGGGCACAGCTTCACAGAAGGTAGGTGGACATACCTCTCGGAACAGGAAATGTGCAGACAGCCCAACAAAATGGGTGACAAAGGTCCAGCATTGGGTATAGATTGTAAGTAAGTATTGCTGTTATACACATAAAAGATTGCTAGAGTAACAGGGTTTGTCTGGACATGCATTTTCTGCATGAGTTGACATCTGACAGTGATATGTCTCAGACATACTTCTCAACTGTCCAGATGTCCGCGGAATGCCCAGAGGTTTGCCTCTTATGTTTGGTCTGTTCCTCAGACAATTTCTGTTTTTTAGAAATCAGTAGGATAATGTGAGGATTGAAGTCAGTAAATGTTGACATCCATTTGTGTTTCAGACATTATATCTTTCAGGGATGTTATGTTACAACAAAACCTGTAACACCAGCAACTGTTTCAGCTGTAATGCCATTATGTGAGACATATCCCTCTTTTCGGCCCCCTGTCTCCCAAGTATGTCAGGCTTTGTCCAGATGTTTTGCAGTAAGATATTTAGAGGTATGGTGTATAATGATTTAGTGACTTCACTCCTGATATCATCTCTGTGACATAGCAGACTCCCGGAAGTGGTATACGGCGGTGGCCATAAATATGGTCCCACACCCTGGACATTCTGTGGAAATTTGTACAGTTGAGAGTTATGTATGTGTGGCCATTATTAACAGACTGTCAAGATTCTGTAGCAGTGTAGTGTGTAAATGTTTGTTGGGCTGAGTAGGGAGAGTGGCAGATGTGAGTGTCATAGATCTTTTCTATCTGACTGTGCATGCTGCTACAGTTGCTGGTGGTCTATCAGGTGTATATGTTTGTAGGGGCAGCCTGAAATATGTCCTGTAACACCTCAGAATTCCCAGTAGACTGTGACTTGGGGAAGTATATGTTGATATAGTGTGTGACTGTCAATCAGGACATGTTTATTCAAACAGTCATTATACTCGAGTTCAGTTGTGGTACTGATACGTTGCTGTGACTGTGGTGCAAATGGTTGTGGGTGGACAATTTCTCACCGATGTCTGCTTTTCCCTGCAGTTACATCCCTGTAGTGCATGATATATTTGCAAATGTATGGGTAATTCCCCAGAGCTGATTTGGGGTAGTGTCATGTTGGTCTGACTGTAGTTCAGAAGATGCTGGATGAAATGGTTGGCAGCTCTCATTTTTCTTCTCTTCTGTTACATGACTGCAGTCATATCTCTCCACTGTCCAGATGTCTATACACTGTCCATATGCATGGCTCATGTGTTTGGCCTGTTCCCCATAACAGTTGTGGGTTTCTGACAAATCACTGGGATGACAACCATTTATGTTTCAGACCTGGAATCTATCAGAAAATGGATCTATATTACATAGTCGAAAGGTAAAAAGAGCGAACGCTCTTTTATCGAACACTGAAAGGCAAAACCACTAAATATCACAGACATAGAACAGCAATTTTTTTCCAAGGAAAAAAATCACTGGGTCATTTTTGGGACTTTGCCATTTGTTCCACTGTGGTGCGATCTCGTAGTTGGTATTAGGACTAGGGGTTTATTTTGTGTTTGGATTTTTTTTAGAGCAGCTATTTTATTCCCTGGGGAAAAAAAATCTCTGTTCTATGTCTTCGATATTTAGTGGTTTTGCCTTTCAGTGTTAGATAAAAGAGTGTTTGCTCTTTTCATCTTTCGACTACATAATATAGACACCAGAAAATATATGTTAAAACAAACCATGCTACTCTAGCAGACCTTTATGCGTATAACAGCCATATTTCAAATATGTCACTATTGTTTTCCCTTTATTTCCCCACTTGGTCAGGCTTTTTTTTGTGTGTGTGTGTGTGTGTGTGTGTGTGTGTGTGTGTGTGTGTATGTGTGTGTGTATATATATATATATGTGTGTGTGTGTGTAGATATATATCGATATATGTATTTATATATGTATATAAGAGTAATACAGAGATATATTTTCCCTTATGTTAAATGACTGTTGTGCATGATATGTTTGCAAAAGCATTATACATTCCCACAGCTCAGATTGTGAAGAGGTATGTTGCTGTGATTATAGTGCACAGGGTCCTGGGTCCAAGACTTGGTAGTGATGACTTTTTTCATTAATGTTAAATGACCATAATGCATGATACGTTTGTAAAAGCATTACAAATCCTTACAGTTCAGGTGGTGTAGGGGTATGTTGCTGTGATTGTAATGCTCAGTGTCCTGGGTTCAAGACTTGGCAGCACTGATTATTTTGTTGCTGGGAAGAACAAGGGTTGATGGAGACAGTGTGATTAAAGCACTTTTAAGTAGTTGTAAGTGGGTTTGCATGGTTTGCATGAAGCTAAGCAATGCTAACAGATGATTAAGTCCTCTTAGCTTCGTTTAGCACTGCTTACTCCCGCTTACACCCATGCTAATTTTAATTAAAGAAAGGAAAATAAGGGTGATAGGAAAGTGGTGAAATGGAGGCAAGCAGGGGGTAAAACATTAGGAAAAGCAGCTAGGGATGTGCAAGATGGGTGTGGGAAAGGACCATAGCTCTACATTTCTGCTGCAGCAACAGCTGTGACTGATGTGGAAAATTTGGAATTTACAGCCTCACACCCCACAGGGAGGGGTGCTGGCAACATACATTTGTAGAGTAATTTCAGTGTTGATTGATTTATCTCACTGGACTTGGGAGTGAAATGTAGAGCTATGTACGGGGCAATGATTTGTTTGTGGGACAGATGCCCTTTTTTTTTAATTAAGGGGCAAGTGGGATGTTGGGGAAGGGCTGTAGGTATGTGTGGGGAGGTAGGTTGGGTAGGATAGGTTACAGTCGCAGACAGACAAGACACACAAGATTGCAGACAGGGGCGGTATATGACACATGAAGGGGGTAAACACTTTGGAAGAGGAGGGTGGTTGGGAATCAGAGGCCCATGAGCCCCCAAATGGATACAGTGGGACTGAGGTCCCCACACATGGGCAGTCACCACTGCATCTTTACAGCCCCAAAGGTGGCTGTGCTGGGGGCTGGACAACAGGGGCATCCTGACCCTCCAGGTGCACCAGGTGGCCCTCCATCTTGTGCAGCTGTCCAACCAACTCGGAGCGGATGACACTGTGAACCATACCCCGGAACTTGCAGCAGGTGACAGGCTCCTCTCCACACCCATTCCCGGGGGGGGGCCCTGTCCCCTGAGGTGATTCCATCCAAAGGTGGTGCAGGACCAGCAGATGAGGAAGTTACAGATTGGGTCCCGGACATGCTGGGGCCTGGTGCCACGACCAGCTAAGGTGGGACAGGCAGATCCGCAGATGAGGAAGTTCCAGGTTGGGTCCCGGACATGTTGGGGCCTGGTGCCACAGCCAGATGAGGTGGAACAGGCAGATCCACCGGGATCTGCCTTCCCAAACATGCTATGGTGTTGAGGTTATCCAAAGTATATTGGTTAGTCATGAACAAAACATTTCAAAATTAGTTATAACAGCATGCATGGGTATTCCAATTAACCCAAACCAACATATATGAAACAGCTGCATAGCAAATAGAACACATGCATAAATGGAACAGTAAGCATTTTAATAGTAAGCATTATTATTGAGAGTATCATGGCCTCCTGACCTTCTGTAGTACGAGTGATTGGGTAATAGCAGGGGCTGAGTAGTAATTTGATCTTCTAACTCTTCCATCCTTACTGGTATATAAACCCTGTGTCTTGAAAAGGTTGTGCTTGTATTTATCAGGCTGTGGATGGTATTTCATTACTGAAACTAAGCGGAAATTCCTTAAGATTCCAAGAGCAGGATAAGTTATTTCTTACACTTATTTCACTGAACTGCACTTCTGAAATGCTTAGACTTGTGCTATGCTGTTAATCTACTACATTTTGCACTGTTATAAAGCTTTTTTACTGTTTCACTGTATTTATGTACTGTTTTATACTGTTTTAACTGTATTTTTCATTGCTAGATACTGTTTCATTACTCTAATTGCATGTTTACTGAATTACTTCACTGTAAACTGCTTTTTCATACTGAGAGTTGTATTTTCTGTTTGTGAGCGCTCTATCCAAGCTTTTCACCACTTGGTGGCTTTGCAGTCGCCCGCCCATACTGTATATTTGATCTGTGACACTCCCAGTTTAGCGTCATTAGTTCCTTCAATCTAATAGAGAACATTTGTGAAGGCCGACCACACAGATTCTTAACCTTGAATTAACTTCTCTTCCAGCTTTCTTCATTTCCACTTTACTGAAGAAAAAAAAATTACTGAAAAAAAAAGTTCTAAGCTTGCTTCCCCCCTTTCCCGTAACAAGTCTTGTCCAGATACAGATTTGCTGTAAACAGGACTGTTTGTAAGCTCCTGAGCCCACCCCCACCCCCACCCCAGTTAACTAGGGTTAAACCATTCCTGGCGCCATAAAATCTGCTCTTCAAATTTTCCCTTGCAATTAGCCAGCTTTTTAGTTTTAGCACTCAAATCTGTTTCTTTGAGCTCAGCACTTGTTCAGAACTCATAAGCACTAAATAAGCTACAAATTACTACAGCACTCAACTTTCCCCACTTGTCTAGAGGAAAACAGTTTTTGGTACTTAATAAATAAGCACCTATCCAGGCATGTCTAAAGGTCAGCTCCCAGTGTTTTCTCCTGTCTACCTGATGAATCTGGGCATCTTGGGTCAATGCAGCAATTGCCTCATGTACACAGACAACCCTCTCCTCCTACCACTCAACACTAGACCTGTGAGAGATGCATTAATATAGCCAAACTGGAATCAAACCTCTCTTTACCGAAAACTGGACTAGACAGTCAAGAAGAGAAGGTAAACACTTGCACCGTACCACACTCATCACATAGTCACTCAAAACATACACCAGAAGCACAAAACACACACCTACATTTATGGAGGCTCTCAGTAAAAATCTGCCCAAACAACCAAGACCTCCAAAGCAGAAATGCAAGCAACCTCCACTCCCCAACACAACCCAAATGACACATAGCCCACATACTGAGTGTGCCACTCAACTACAGCCCATAAGGCATAACATACCCAACACTCTAGTCATAGGTGACTCTATAGTCAGGCACACTGATGTTCGACTCACCAGGCTAAACAAGGAGAAAGTTACTGTCAGCTGACTGTCGGGTGCCAGGATCTGTCACATAATGCATGCACTCAGGTCACTCCACAGCAAGTACATATATGACTCTGTCATTGTCCATGTTGGTGTGAATGACCTGAGACATACCTCCCTGGAATACATGAAAAGAGACATGGAGAAGCTCTCCAATCTTGTAGCCCAGGCAGGTATGACCCTAGCCCTGAGTAGCATCCTGCCATCACCCAGAATGATACCACAGTACAAGGACAAAATGATTGACTTCAACAATTGGCTAAGCTTCTGGTGTCATTCTAAGGGAATCCAATATCTGTCTGCCTGGGATGACATGATCGACCGACCATGCTAGTTTGCCAGAGATGGCCTGCACCTGTCATCCTTGGGATTCCGGATACTGGCAAAGGCTCTTGCCACCCCTGTAGTGCCTTTTTTAGGCAAGGTTCAAATGACAAATTCACAACCGTAACAGGTACAAGCAAGCAAAATCTGAAGGTAATGCTACTCAATGCTAGAAGTCTAAACCTTGAAATGCACTCACTCGAGGCACTCCTTAAAATGGAGAACATCGACATCTGTGCCGTGAAAGACACCTGGTTCAAAGCTCCAGAGAGCACCCCTGCATTACCAGGCTATAATTCATACCACACTTTTCGGCCACCAAACCCGGACCAAAACACTAAAGGTGCAGGAGTGTCCATATTCATTAATGATATCCACACCTCCAAGCTAGTTGCTCAGCATAATGCATCAGAGATTATCCAAGTTCAGCTAACTCTGGGCAAAACTGCAATCCAGATTGTAGCTTGCTACCGACCCCCCCCCCACCATGCTCCAGGATTGCCACTCCTCTTTTCTTGATACACCGGAAAATATTAAGGTGCAACCCAACACCCTAATAATGGGTGATTTCAACTACCCCACCATTAACTGGGAAAACTACTCATGTATCAACTCTTTTGCTCAATGTTTTCCGGAATTCATCAATACCAATACCTTGGATCAACTTATCCACACCCCCACCAGGGGCAGCAATATCCTAGACCTGGTCATCACCAACATGGGTGACTGGTGTTCCACACCAGAGGTCAGCTCCTCATTGGTCAGACCCGACCACAAGCTAATCACCCTAGGCATCTACATCCCGCTCCCACCCCCCATTAGAAAAACAACCGTAAAACATTTCTCCAAAGCCAACTTCATGCTTCTTAAGACAGAAGTGGAAAACTTCACGACACTCATGCAGATGGATAATAGAGGTACAACTGCTGAATCCTACACAAATGCACTTTATAAGCACTTGCATGAGTGCATGGATCGTGCTATCCCTAACAGAACCAAGATGCTATCCTCCAAAAAAAGGAAGCCAATCTGGTGGTCTTCTGCCATAAACAAACTCTACAACAGAAGAAAGAAACTGTTGCAAAAAAAGAGTAAAATCCCACGATTGGAGGAACTCCCTGGCCAGCCTTAGTAAGAAGCTGAGATCCCTCATAAAATCTTCCAAAGCTAGTTATGAAAACAAAATCACCACTGATTCTAAAGACAACCACAAAGCATTCTATAGCTATGTCAAGAATCTCAATGGCAACACTCAGATCTGCTCTGAGTTACAGCACAATGACACTAAATATACAGAACCAACTGATATTGCCAACATCCTGGCAGATAGGTTCAGTGCTAACTTTACCCCCCCACCCCCTAAAGGGCCAATCTTTATACCGGAAGAATGCAAAGTTCCTATAATCACGATTGCACAGGCAAAAACTTCACTTTCCAAAGCCAAGAGCACAGCATCCATGAGACCTGACAACATCCCAGACTGCCTTCTACACGAACTACAGAATGAACTGGCACCCCACCTAAGTACAATGTTCAGTCATAGCCTCACCTCAGGCTTTGTGCCCATTGAATGGTGCACCATGATAGTTATCCCACTCCACAAAGGGGGGAGCCACAACAGACCCTGGAAACTACTGCCCCATTAGCCTGATGAGCCTGGTCTGCAAGGCCATGGAATGTATCATCATGGAACTCATAAACAAAGACATTGGAGATCTCCAAACTCTGGACCCCACACAGTTCGGGTTTGTAAAAGGCAGATCATGACTCCTAAACCTGATAGACTTCTTTGAAGCAGTCACCAAAGCCATAGATGCGGGTAAGGTGGTTCACACAGCCTATCTATAGCTCGCCAAGGCATTCAACACCATCCATCACTCTTGAATTATAGATAAACTCACTAAACTGGGTATAAATCCCTATGTCACAAGATGGGTTGCCAACTGGCTTACTGACAGAACCCACACTGTGAAAGTAGCAGACTCCAAATCAGACTTCAGACCAGTGACAAGTGGAGTACCACAGGGTTCAATCCTGGGTCCTCTCCTGTTTGGTATCTAGGTTCATAGGTTCATAGGTTCATAGGTTCATAGGTTGGTACTAGGCTATCAGCCCTAGGGCCTATACAAGCCTAGCCATAACAATTCCCTGGCTATTTCTTCCCACATTATTTACTTTCCTGGACCCCTGTCTAGCATGGCGACTGACGTGATCCCTGGGGTGAATTTCCTTTCTCCCATCCAGTCGTCAAGGTTCCTTTTGAAGAGGTCCAAAGAGGCACTCTGCTTGATATGTATGGGCAATCTATTCCAGAGTCTGGGGAGTCTCTGGGTCAGGAACCTATCCCTCCAGCATGTTTTGTTTATTGTGATGACAAGGTTTAGATCCCTGAGCATGTAGCTCTGCCAGATTGGGATTTCTTTAAGTGTAGCATGTCCAACAGCTCTGGGTTTGACATGGCCTTGTATGTTAAGCAGAGATCGCCTCTGAGTAGACGATATGCGACAGAGTATAGCTGGAGTTTTTTAAGGCGGTCAGCGTAGGGCATCTGCTTTAGGCCTGTGATTCTTTTAGTGAGGTATTTCTGAGGCCTTTCCAGTTGTTGCAGATGTCTTGAGAGGTACACACCAAAAGGGGTGTTGTATTCTATAATGCTTCTAATGAGGGATGAGTACAGTGGGACAATGACCTCTTTTTTTCTGGATGAAAAGCCCTTCGTGATGAGGTGTGCCACATAGAAGGATTTCCTGACTGTTGTGGCGATGTGGTTATCGAAGGTGAGACCACTGTCCACCTGTGTCCCTAAGTCTCTTATCACACTTTCTGTGTTTAGTGTACTGCCACCTATATGGTAATTCATGGATACATGTTTTTTCCCAAAGGGGATAACAATACATTTCTTGGCATTGAGCTTGAGCCCATGGCTCTGGCACCAAGCATCTGTTTCTGTAAGGCCCTTTTGTAGAGTATCCACATCATTTGGGGATTCAATAATGGCTCCCAGTTTGCAGTCATCTGCAAACTTTGTTAGCCAGAGTCCCTTAGTGTTGACCTGTACTTCAGAGAAGTAGATGCCAAACAAGAGCGGCCCCAGGACTGAACCCTGAGGTACTCCACTTGTCACTTGTCTGGAGCTGGATTTGGAGTCAGCTACTTTTATAGTGTGGGTTCTATCAGTAAGCCATTTAGCAACCCATTGGGTGACATAGGGATTAATGCCCAACTTAGTAAGTTTATCTATGATTCCAGAGGGGGGATGGTGTCAAAGGCCTTGGCAAGGTCTAGATAGGCTGTGTGGACCACCTTACCCTTGTCCATGGCTCTGGAGACTGATTCAAAGAAGTTAATCAGGTTCAGGAGACAAGATCGCCCTTCACAAACCCAAACTGGGTGGGGTCTAGTGTTTGAAGGTTGCCAATGTCTTTGTTTATAAGTTCCATGATAATACGCCCATGGCCTTGCAGATAAGGCTTGTCAGACTGATGGGACGGTAGTTTCTGGGATCCAAGGTGGATCCCCCCTTGTGGATTGGGATAACTGTAGCTCTGCGCCACTCAGTGGGCACGAACCTGAGGTGAGGCTATGATTAAACATGACACTTAGGTGAGGTGCCAGTTCATATTGTAGTTCATGTAGTACACAGCCCGGGATGTCATCTGGTCCCATGGATGCTGTATTCTTGGCTTTAGAGAGTGCTTTGTACCTGTGTGGCCGTTATTACTGGAATTTGGCAATCTTCCGTATTGAGATGGGCCATTTAGGGGTGAGAGGGGTGAAGTTGGCACTGAATCGATCTGCCAGGATATTGGCAATATCCTTGATCAGTATATTTAATGCCATTCTGTTTTAGCTCAGAGAGATCTGAGCATTGCCATTTAGATTTTTGACATAGTTATAGAATGCTTTGTGGTTGTCTTTGGAATCTTTGGCAATTTTATTTTCGTAAGTAGCTTTGGAGGATTTTATGAGGCATCTCAGTTTCTTACTGGGGCTAGTAAGGGAGTTTTGCATCCTGGGATTTTCCTCTTTCTGCAAAAGTTTCTTCCTTTTGTTGTAAAGTTTGTTTATGGCAGGGGACCACCAGATTGGCTTCCTTGTTTTGGATGAGAGCATTTTGGTTCTATTTGGGATGGCACGATTCATGCATGAGTGGATGTGCTCACAGTGCCTTAGTGTAGGATTCAGCAGTTTCAGTTCCCATCTGCATGGGTGTCATGAAGTTTGTCACTTCTGACTTGAGTAGCATGAAGTTGGTTTTGGAGAAGTTTTTATGGTGGTTTCTTTACTGGGGGTGGGGTGGGATGTGGATGTTAAGGGTGATTAGCTTATGGTCAGACCTGACTAACGAGGGGTGACCATAGGTATGGAGCATTGATTTCCCATGTTGGTAATGACCAGGTCTAGGATATTGGAGCCCCTGGTAGGACTATGGATTAGTTGATCCAGGGCTGGAATTTATGAATTCCAAGAACCGCTAAGCAAAGGTGTTGGGACATGAGTAGTTTTCCCAGTTAATGGCAGGGTAGTTAAAATCACCCAGTATTAGGGTGTTTGGTTCTATCTTAATATTTTCCAGTATGTTTAGAAAGGTGTAGTGAGAATCTTGGGGTATGGTGGGGATCTGTAGCAAGCTACAATTTGGATTGCAGTCTTACCTAGTGTTAGTTGCACTTGGAGAATTTCAGACACATTGTGTTGGCCAACTAGCCTGGTGGTGTGAATATCCTTGGTGAATATTGACACTCCTCCACCTTTAGTGTTTCGGTCCTGGTTTGGTGGCCGAAAAGTGTGGTAAGAGTTGTAGCCTGGTATTGCAGGGGTGCTCTCTGGAGCCTTGAACCAGGTCTCAGTTACTGCACAGATATCGATGTTCTCCATTTTTAGGAGTGCCTCGAGAGAGTGCATTTTGAGGTTTAGACTTCTAGCATTGAGTAGCATTACCTTCAGATTTTGCATGCTTGTACCTGAAGTACAGGCTAACACAGAAGGTCTTTGGCTAACTAAATTTGCAGATGACTGCAAACTAGGAGCCATAATTGAAACTCCTAATGATGTAAACATCCTACAAAACGGCCTCACTGAGACAGATGCCTGGTGTCAAAGCCATGGTCTCAAGCTCAATACCAAAAAGTGCATTGTCATCCCCTTTGGTAAAAACTCTGTACCCATGAACTACCGCATAGGCAGTAGTCTACTTAATACCGAAAGTGTGATAAGAGACCTTGGGACACAGGCAGACAGTAGTCTCTCCTTTGATAATCACATCACCACAGTGGTCAGGAAATCTTCTACATGGCACACCTCATCACAAAATGTTTCTCATCCAGAAAAAAGAGGTCATTGTTCCCCTCTACTCATCACTCATTAGACCCATTATAGAGTACAACGCCCCTTATGGTATGTACCTCACAAGACATCTACAACAACTATAAAGGCCACAGAAATACCTCACAAAGAGGATTACTGGCCTCAAACAGATGCCCTACACAGACTGACTCAGAAAACTCCAGCTTTACTCCATCACATATCGCCTACTCAGAGGCAGTCTCTGCCTAACATACAAAGCTATGTCAAACCCAGAGCTGTTGGACATGCTCCACTTAAAGAAATCCCAATCCTTACGAGTTACATACTCTAGGGACCTAATCCTTGTCACCACAATAAACAGAACATGCTGGAGGGATAGATTCCTGTCCCAGAGACCTCCCATACTCTGGAACAGACTACCTATCAATGTCAAACAGAGCTCCTCATTAGCACTCTTCAAGAAAAATCTTGATGATTGGATGGGTAATAGGAAATTCACCCCAGGGATCACTTCTGTGGTTCTGCTTGACAGGGGCACAGGAAAATAATTTTCTTGGGTGGCGAAAGCCAGGGTACCTTTTTGGCTAGGCTTGTATAGGCCCTAGGGCCAATAGCCTAGTACCTGCTTATGAACCTTTGAACCTATGAACAGCATGCAAGTTGCATTGACGGAAACAGGCCACCAATAATAGTATTTTAACAAGGTATATAAATATGCAACTAATGAAATATATGAACATTAATAGAACACATGTCCCAACAATACGTTTTGAGAACAACATACCTGTAGTATAGGAATAATAATTATTGATGCAGATGAGGGGTGGGGGGAGAAAAAAAAGTCCATTAACAACTGTATAGGCTTCTATTTTTCACAACAGTACTGCTCAATAATCTAAAGGTCTGCCCTCACTTTACATCCACCTATGGCCCATAGTGTCTGTATCACATACATACCTTAGGCTGTCAACCTGGAATGGTATGGGGCAGACTTGAAGAACAATGGCTACATTACTGGAGGGGGCTTGTACATGTCGGGGCTACATACGTCACAGAGAAGGGGTACCCTGCATGGATGTTGTGTGAGTGTGCTACTGGCATACTTCCCTGGATTCCTATCTGTGTCCAAGGTTATTGGCAGCAGTGACCACTAGCCGTGACAGCGTGACACTTGAGGGACATGTATCAGTAAGAGTGCATGGTGCATGTTCCTATCCTGCTGTCATTTGCGGGCATATGGGTTTGGACAGTGGAACAGTTGGGCATGGTGTATTAGTATACCCTTAATACAGCTACTACACACATTTCTTTACCTGTAAGACCTGTGGCGGAAATATCTGTTAACACTTTCTGACCGTTTCTACACATATTCAGGATTTCTTTAGTGTATATACGCACACATCTCAGTACCACTCCCTGCATTTGAACCATGTCTGGGTGTGCTAAAATGAACAACAGGGCTATTTTTCATCACACTGAGCTACTGGGAAACGTATGTCTCTTGCTTGACTGATTTCTGCCTAATACTCTCTGGGTTAGACAGTCTGACCTTGTAATCCTGACATTCATGCATGGCAGATAGTTATTATACTGTGTATTAATCCTTTGAAATAATACAGTCGGGAAAGCAAAGGTTTAACAGAAGAATGCAATGCTATAATACTGTAGACGTTACTATTCAGGGTTCAGAACTTAGTGCATACAATATTTCATATTTCCTTTATATCTTGTTTTACAGCTCCACATTTTACTATTTTGTATACTAGCTGGTTCTCAGAACAGCTTCAGTTACTTCATGCTGTCAATGCCATATTTGCTGTGAAGAACCTGTACACATTCTATTTCTACAACAACATACCAGAGTAAACACAACAGGTTGTGGTATACATCTTTATTACAGTGAAATGATACTTTTATTAATGGATATCCTGTGGATCAATATTAGTTTGACAAACGTCATTTATTCATTAGACACAGTACACACTATACCTACTGGCAGTAAACAATGTATTCCTTCTACTTTATACCACTATGTACTGCAAGATAGATCTTTACTCACTAGCCTGTCGATGCATCTGTATCAGTCTTTCTGCATAAGCCTCAATGTTACTAGCCCTCTCCACTGCAGCTGTAGGGGTTAGAAACAAACATTATACATACCTGTCTATCAAATACTCAGGCTAGAATCTGGTGCACCTATATCTATGGTATTTCCAAACTGCTGGAGCATGGTTTTCCCAAGCATCTTGGATCCATTGGGCCAAGAGTGCCCCCTTCCTTCACTTTAGGTTGGCATAGTGATGCCATACCTGTTCACCAGTTCGGGGGATACCAGTGAGCACTGGTAAGGTTGTGTGCCAGATGGTCCTAGGCTTCCACTTTATACTGTGAGCCCTGGTACTGGCCCTGCAGCAGTCTGTCATCATGATTTGATACGAGGAGCCCAGCCATGACCCTGAACTCCAAAATGTCCCAGTGCTGCACCCAAAAGTGTGAGCCCTCTCCCACACCTGACATAGTTCCTGCACAGCTCAAACTACAACAGGTTCTGGCTGTATTCCCACCTGCATGGTTTAAATAAGGCCATATTCCTGCCCTTTGCTGTCATTGGACCATTTTGAAAATGCTAGGCTGAGCTAAGTGGTGCGCCAATCTGCTAAGATGAGTTGAATAATGCTTAAAGGGGTAAATGCTGAGCACTGCTTAAAAGTGCACAGATCCACTTAGCTGAGCTAACTGCTGCTTAGAATTTACGTCTAAGCAGTGCTTAAACTGGCTAAGCATAGCTGAGCACTGCTTAGCATTGCTCAGTTTTCATTTAAAAAAATATCAAGATTCCAGATTCAGTCATCATTACTAACATATTATTAAGTGTATATGATTTACTTTACATGACATCCCCCATGTGCTTTTAATACATTACCTTGGGGTTTGACTATACTGTATGGGACACTTGTGCATACATGGGTGATTTCACATGTTATATGTACTCATACTTCCATTTTGGACCAGCTACAATACCCTGGGTGACAAATATCATTTACTCATAATTTAACATAAAAATTAGTTTTAACAATGCTTTCCCATTTAAAAATAAAGTGCCTGTCTTGGTACTCAAACCATGAATGCCTGCATGCAATGCCGGGACTCTAAACCACTACACTATCTTGTCATTGAGATCTTAGCTATACATTTTTTATTTAGCTGCTATGAGATGTTTAAGCTGCGCTGGGCAGAGGGCCCTAACGTGCAAATCCGCTCAGCTACGCTTAAACATACCTTAGAATGAAAAAAAAGGAAATGAATAAAACCATTTTATTTACATGTATCAGCACTACTTGTCAGTCACAGTAACAGCAATTGTAAGGGGACAAATAGGGACAGATTTTAAATATTGCTCTTACAAACTTAGAAAGTTGATAGAATAATAGGTTTTACATTAGCATGGCTTTTCCAAAGGATGTGGAGTCTTAAACTGAAATGTTTATCATTATTTAATGACTCCAATCCTCTGCTATTTGCCAGGTAAGGAAAGATATTTGGGGAAACACACCAAAAATATGGCATACCTCTCAGCTGTATAGATTTTTGCAGTAAGTCCAAATTTTTGCCTCATATTTTTGGTTCATTTCTCATATGATTATGGTTTTCTAGAAAATCATTGGCAAATCACTCAGGGTTTATGTCAGAAAATAATGACGAACATTTGAGTTTCAGTCTTCATACCCATCAGAAAATCCGTGCTAATGTAAAACCTGTTATTCTATCACCTTTCCAAGTTTGTAAGAGTAATATTTAAAAAGTGCCCCTATTTTTGGGCCTTTGTCCCCCCCATTATTTATGGCTTTGTCCATATTTCTTGTTCTAAGAGGTTGAGAAGGTATGTGAGGCAGACATCTGGACATTCTGTGAAAACCTGTGCAGCTGAGGGGTATGGCCGTACAGCACTTTCTCAATGCAGGGGGTATGTGACAGTACCTGTCACATACCCCCTGCAGTGCTTCCTATCTACATAGCTGCTTTCAGTTTGAGAATGCAGGGGGCATGTTAGATGTGCATGCACTACTTAAACACACCCCCTGCACTCAGTAGTGTTCGTGTCTGCCTAGCCTTAGCAGTAGCGCGTCTTCATGAATATGCAAGGCGCGCTGCTAAGGCTATGCAGAAACTGACATGGCTCACTCCTTGCAGGAATAGCACTATTCCTGCATGGAGTTTTTTGAATCCTGGGGTAACATAATTATGTGGGTTTGGGAGACCAGTTTTGTATTAGATGGACCCTTGAAACCATATATTTCTGCATATCTGTGCTACCTGGATGATATTTTTTTGTAACACTGGAAGGCAATAAACAGGAATTGCAAAAGTTTAGTACATATTTAAATTTAACTACAATGATTTTGGAATTCATATTTCATATGAATTATGCTAATATGCATTTTCTGGATGTCAGTATTAATAAAAATGTATATCTAGAAAGTTTTAATGTACTATATAATGAAAAGTCCACCTGCTCTAATAGTATTTAGCATTTTATTTTTCAACACCTTGTGTCAGAAGAAAGGTTTAGTAGATGGTCTGCTATTTATTAGTAAGAGGAACATTAATACAAAAAAATAAAGAAGTAAATTATAATAAATTTGAATGTTCCAATATTAAAAATGGAACAATGGCTAAATGTGGCTGTTGTAGTCAGTGTAGGTTTATTAATGATACCACTAGTATTTCTGTGACTGGTTATAACAGGATGATTGGGATGTATTAAAACTAAGGATTCCACTAATACTCGCACAACAATGCCCCAACTTTAATAAGTTTTCGTTTTTTATTTTAGAGTAAATACCTTCATCTTTATGAAGAAGTAACTGTGAAAATTTAAGTGAATGAGATTAAATGTAGATTTTTATCCAAGATTAAGTGATGATATTTCAATTAGTAGTTTGTTAAAATACAGGCAGCTATATTATAAAGTTAAAGATTTTGCATAATTTTAATATGTTCTTATATTAAATTATAGGATATGTATTACATTTTTTTAGTATCAGATGATTTTTGCTTGCCACATTTTTTTTATCTTGTGACTTTTAGAGTTTTATTTAAAGGATTGTCTAGTGCTGTGTTTTTTTCCAGATAAAGCCTCTAATAAAGTTGAAATGAAAGTGCTCAATTAATCTCTGAAGACATTTGGTCAGTGTTTTTTCTTCTTTTTTCATAGATAAAAAGGGCTGACCCACTGACTAAAAGGCAGGCCACCTACTAACCTTTCCAGTGATCAAGAATCAAGTAAAACAAGGACTGGGTTGGGAAGGATCAGACAGTTGATGGCCAACCTTCTTCTTGGCAAAGGCTGACTGACTGATATGACATCAGCAACTCTTCAATTAATTTAGAGGCTGACAGATATCCGCAGAACAGTAAACATGCATAGAATTGTGCAAGCCCCCGTACACATGGTGTCATTAAAGACCATACCCCAAACATACTCTATTTTTCTTCCCAGGGATACCATACATCATAAAAATATGAACAGAACCTAAAATATGAGAAGAACATTATCATCAGTTCCCTGTAATTGTCAAACTTGTCTGTGGGATTAATGCATTCTTTTGGTTGTGATAGCATCATATAAGGTCAGAGGATATGAGAACAAAAAATAAATACATAAATAAATAAATAAATAAGTAAAAATAAAGGCTCGCTATTGAAATATCAGCACTCATTATGCTGAGTGCTGAAAATCTGAAAAAAAAAAGACTGAAAACCCAGAGAAGAGTAAATCTTGAAAATTTCTCTTCTCCTTAAAACTTCTTTTGGCAGGGCAAGCCCCCCCTACACCTCCTCATTTGGGGGGGCAAGCCCCACATGCCCACCAAACTTATATATACCCATTCCGAGATCACCATTCCTCAGAGAAAAGGGGATATTCCAAGAAATGGCATCTCAGACTTATATGTTAGTCCAATCTTTTAGCCATTCAGTCTCTGTATTTCGGGACTCACTCTAGCTGATCTCGACATCTCAAATGGTTACCTAAAAGGAAAATAGAAACAGGTAAATGCTTGTAAGCATTTGTCTCTCCTGCTACACCCAACATCTCAAAGCCCCTTTCTCAATACCTTTATCAGAGCAGCATTTTTATCAGTATGTTGTAGTAGTCAAAGTTTTTCAACCCTCACATTTTGCCTCTTGCTGAAATTCCTGTTCCATGACTCATAACTACTGTAAGCACTGTTACTAAAATCCCTACTGCTATGGAAAACTGTCCTAAGG